>NW_015176463.1:712250-755727 GCF_001447785.1 Gekko japonicus | reverse complement strand
GGTGTGTAGGTCCCAGGATCATGTTTTAAAAGCTGCCTGGGGAGATGGGGACCTCAGACAGGTTACAGTGCCATAGACTCCACCCTCCAACCCAGCTATTTGCTCCTGGGGAACTATTGTTGCCAATCTTGGCCCAGCACCCATCAAACCATTCTCTTCAACCTCCTGCTGTGCAGCTGACTTTCCCCTAGGGTTGCCAATCTCCAGGTGGGACCTGGAGATCTCCCACTGCTAAAATTGATCTCTAGATGACAGTTTCCCCTGGAGAAAATGCCTGCTTTGGAGGGTAGACCTTATGACATTATACCTGCTGAGTCCTTCCGCCCCCCCAATGCTGCCCTCTACAGAATCTACCCCCCAACACTCCAGGTATTTCCCTCCTTATAGCTGGCAACCCTACTTTCCCCTCAGTGCCTGTTGGTAGGCAACTAAGTTTGGTCCAGTCACCTACTTTGCCCTTTGGGAGAAAACATATTGGGGCCAATCCTGATAGGGTTGCCAACTCCCGATGGGAAATTCCTGGAGATTTGAGGGATGGAGCCTGAAGAGGGTGAGGTTTGAGGAGGGGTGGGACCTCAGACAGGTACAATGCCATAGACTCCACCCTCCAAACCACTCAGTCCCTCATGGGGAACCATTGTTGCCAATCTCCAGGTGAGGGCTGGAGACCACTCAAAATTACAATTGCTCTGCAGAAGGGAGGGCGGAAGTCAGCTGAAGTCAAAGGGGCAGATAATGGTAGGTTGATGGTTAGCTGCGAAGGAGATGGGGTTGCCAACTCCAGGCTGGCAAATTCCTGGGGATTTGAGGGGTGGAGCCTGGAGAGGGTGGGGTTTGCGGAGGGGTGGGACATCAGACAGGTAGAATGCCATAGACTCCACCCTCCAAACCAGCCATTTCGTCCTGGGTAACAATTGTTGCCAATTTCCAGGTGAGGGCTACAGATTACTCAAAATTACAACTGCTCTTCAGGGACCAGAGATCAGTTCCTCTGGAGAAAACATTGGACTCTGTCATTATACCCTGCTGAGGTCACCATAGCAAAATGACACTGTTTGCCCAAAGCCAGAGCACTCCCCCAGAGCCTCTTTCTAGATCTCGTTGTATTTATTTCCACAACGGGCTTTACTGCTAGTTGAGAATAAAACAGCTGATATTGTAAGGCCACTGTATAGATCTATGGTACAGCCTCATTTGGAATACTGTGTACAGTTCTGGTCATCATATCTCCAAAAGGACATTGCAGAGCTGGAAAAAGTACAGAGGAAGGCAACCAAGATGATTAGTGGGTTGGAGCACCTTCCCTATGATGAAAGGCTGAAGAGTCTGGGACTTTTCAGTTTAGATAAGATATGTCTAAGGGAGGATGTGATAAAATTATGCATGGGATGGAGAGAGTTGGCAAAGAGAAATTTTTCTCCCTCTCCCAAAATACTAGAACTCATAGGCATCCAATGAAACTGATGGGCAGTGGTTTCAGGATGGACAAAAGGAAACACTTCTTCTTTCCCACTTTAAACACTTAAAACTTGGTGATAATTTCTCAGTATTTTTTCTACAGATTTCTGTTTGGAACACTATTCTGTTCCAGCACAAAGCTTTTCTCTCTCCCAAAATCAAAATAACATTTGCTGATTACACTGCAGCCCTAACTCTAGTGATATGGCTCAAACGATAATGGTTTCCATTCTTTGTAACACCTTAGAAGCATCGGGAGTTTAAAAGTAACTGTACCATATCAATTCTTGAAGTTTTTTTTGAACCAAAGAAAATGTATAGAGAGCTGATTAAGATGAGGATATGGATAGCCTTGAGTAAGGAATGGGGATGTCTCATTTCAGCTATTAATAGCAATGATAAGAAGGCCTTCTGGTCCATTATTAACACTGCTATCAATCCAGATATTAAAATCCATTGCTGTATTGCCCCTTCAATGTGGGAGAACCATTTCAAAGGACTGTTTTCCAATTCTAATGTACTTAGTTCATCTTCAACTATTATTTCTCTTGATTTAACAGCCCCTTGGCCTGAGGTGTCAATCAAGGAAGTTACATGCCTTATTAAGGGATTAAAATTAGGTAAAGCCCCTGGCTCTGATCTAATTCCCAATGAGTTATTCAAGGCTGATCCACAATGCAGGGCCATAGTGTTGATCCCATTTTTTACTCAAATTAATTCCAGTGGGCAAATGCCTGATTCATGGAGGCATTCAATTATTGTCCCAATATTTAAAAAAGGGGTTTAGACTGGAACCATCCTGCTATTGTCCAATTAGCCTCCTTTCTTCTTTGGGAAAGTTGTATTCTGCCTATCTACTTAAGAAATGTTTGGATTGAATGGAATCAGAAGTCATATTGGGGAATGAACAGATAGGCTTTAGGCAGAGTTCTTTGACATATGACAGAGAAATATTCATCTTTTGAGGGGGGCAATTATATGCAGGCTTTATTGACCTTAAGGAGGCCTTTGGTTCTATAAATCACCCTAGATTTTGGAATAAATTTAATCAAACTACTATGGATAAAAGGTTCCTAGGATTTATCCAGCGACTATATCCGGGCTCGACTGCCCAAGTATGCTGCAGGGATGAAGGGCATTGAACAAATTTATTTCACTTGGAAAAAAGAGTACATCAGGGACAACTGCTGGCTCCTTGTTTATTCAATTTATATGTAAATACTTAACTTCAGTCTTTGACAACTGCTGCCACCCACTGAAACTAGCTGAGACTTGTGTCCCTGTCCTGCTTTATGGAGGTGGTGCTGTAATTTTATTTTGAACCAAAGTTGGTCTGCAAAAGGCCTTTCAGTCTTTCTCCAGTTACTGTTCCTGAGAAATCTTGGTGATTGTCTGAAATCTAAGATCTTAGTTTTCACTAAGACCAGGAAATGGAACCCCCTTCAATGGTCAATCAATGGTTCCAATATTGTGCAGGTTAACACCTTCTCCTATTAGAGGATTCTGTTCTTGGCAGATTTATCTTGGACCCCCCCCCAATTTCAAACAGTGTTCAGCTAAACAAAACCATGTGCAAATAGTATTATATATAGGTTTTTCCATAATGGGGGAGGGGTATATTCCCGGAGCTGTGCAAGCCTTCAACTTGAAAGTGGTCCTTCTTATTCTTAATGGCTCAGCTATTTGGATAAAATCTATCTCTGCTAATACTGATCAACTTTTGCCCCAGTTTTTAAGAAAAATACTGAATATCTCCTGTTGTGTATCAAATGATGTATTGAGGGCAGAATTTGGAGAAATATCCCTGGAAGCAAGAGTATGACTCTATGCCTCTTAACTGAGAATAAAATTGTTCTGTGCTGAAGATGGCTTGTTAGTCACTCTGAAATGGGATACCCACAAAACGATTTGAAAGCCCTGGATGAGAAATTAACATTTGGAATGTTGGCTAATCATATTTCTAATATGGGCAAATCCAAAGCGTTTTCTTTGATCAAAAAGTGTGTCCTAGTAACTGATTATAGCAGTTTGATCTTAAGAGCCCACCATGTTTGCTCACCCCTTTCTTTTGGTCTCCCCCCAAATCTTTACCCCCCCAATATGTACTATCTTACTATCTCATGATACTGCAGACCTTTCTTATTTGCAAAATTGAATATTATACCCTCAATGGTTTTACAGGGGATATTTCTGAATAGGCATTATTCCGATAGAATTTGCCTTTGTGGTCTTAATAGGATTGATGTATCTTTTCATGTTTTGCTTTAGTGCAGGATTTTGAGAATATAAGGGACTATTACATTAAGCCTCTAGTTGATCAGATGCCCCCCCCCCAAAGCCTGGAAACTCTGTCTCCTTTGCTTAGTGATAAGGATTGTAAGATCACTCTGGCAATAGCAAAATTTGTTTCAGTCCTTTTAGCCCATCCAAAAAATGAGGAATGAGAATCTTCTGCTGCTCAAGCAGGGGTCATTTCGTAGAAAAAGAGGTGCAGGAGCTCATTAGCATAACTCATTAGCATAACGCACTAGCATAACTTATTTGCATATGCCACGCCCCCTGATATCACCGGAAGTGTGTCAGAAGGCAACACCCACCGCTCAGGCTCCACTGGACTGTTTTGGATAGCTAGCTATTGGGGGTGGGGGAACGTGGAGATCTGTCCTCGCAGAGGAGGGAGAGCTTGTACCTGAATAAAACCTGGTCTTAAAGGTGCCACTGGACTGTTTTGGACCAGGGGGCTGGGGGGAGCTCTGCAACTTACCTGGCTGCTACTTGCTCTGACTGAGGGCTGCTGGGAGCAGGGGGCGGGACTTGTTGCATGTGCCCACCCCCTGGGCTCTTTACTGCTGGAGTT
This sequence comes from Gekko japonicus, assembly GCF_001447785.1. NCBI lineage: Eukaryota > Metazoa > Chordata > Lepidosauria > Squamata > Gekkonidae > Gekko > Gekko japonicus. Next base: position 751,412 of record NW_015176463.1, on the reverse strand, counting down.
CCGCTCCTGTGCGCTCCTGCAGGAAATGACCCCTGTCAGCTCAAGATTTGTTAATCAGTGTCACACAGAGTGTTGGATTGGATGAGTCACTGGCCTGATCCAACATGGCTTCTCTTATGTTCTTATTCAGTATGTGACGAACAGTTGATGGAAGAGAAGCATCCTATCTGATTAGTAGCATCTGGCCTTTGTTCTGAAAAGTGACCTGTAACTTACCTATGTTTTACCAAATCAAAGTCTCTTAAGGTTTCTATCTCTCTTTTTTATACCTAATCAGGTATTTTTATTCACTGGCTAGAGACAGAGAGGGACAAAACAGAATAATTATTGCTATCCATCGTGTCCCTTGAACAATGAACTATGCTATAAATCCCTTTCAAAAATTATTTTATAGATTATACTGAAATGTGTCAGTAATGCTTTGCTCAGTTTTCAGTGGCATTTCAATAATGTGAGGCCACAAACTGGGATTTTTTCCTTGTTACGGTTTCTTAATGAGACCCTGGTTTAGATTAAAATGAGAAAATAATGGAAATGTTACTGTAGTTTTAAATAGCACTTATTTTCCTTCCATTCAGAAGGTGGCAGTAGTGCTACAGTCATAAGATGCCGACACTGTGAGCAAGAATTTTTTTTCCTAATCACAAAGGAAGTATGCAGTTAATGTGACTAAAATATCCCTCTTGCCACTGGTAATACTTGAAAGGGATTGTTACCTAGAGACATAAAAAGCATCATTTTGTATAGTTCCCTACAGAAATAAAGAAAAATATAGTGGCCTTCTTATCAGAAAAGCTGGAGATAAAATTGCTGTATACAAAGAACTGGGGGCTAGAATGGGAGGCAATTTTTACTCAATTCCCCCTCCCCTTTGCAGTTCCAGTACTGTGGGGTTCACGAAGGCCACAGAGCTCTGAGAGACAATTTTCAAGACAAGCACCAGGCTGCTAAGGAAAGACCTGCTCTGTAAACGTCCTTTGTGAGTTTTCCCGAGAGTTCCAACCCAATGAGTCTAATATTCTTTATGCCCAACTGAAGTCAGTGAACAAGCTTCATGTATCTGGTGAACAAGTTTTCAGCTAATCCAGGTTGCTCTATTTCAATATGCAATGCAACCCGATGCTTATACAGTATGCATACATTTACAATAAAAATAGCCTTTAAGATATTTTCCTGCTTGCTCTACCTGCTCTATTATTCATGTAAAAACTTTCTGAAAAAGAACTGTGCATGTGTATTGAAAAAGCTCAAAGTCTGGACCAAACACATGTCATTTTTTAAATGTTACATTCACATTACAAAATTTAGAAACAATAGACAGTTCAGGCAAACTGTTAAAACACAGTATAAATTAGGCTCATCATACAAATTCTGTACATAGGGAAATTAGCTTGTACATTACTGACAAAAAGTTTCATAACAATCTCACCACAGCTGTATAAAAATGGCTACAATATGAATGCTGACAACATGAACACAGTATAGGATGTTTTCATCACCAACAGCTATTTTATGACCACGCTACTTGGCAGTATGAATGAAAGATAAGGTAAGCATTAACATTTTGTAGGAATATGTACAATCACAAAACCATGACATACTTTTTTCAAGTACCTTCATGTTTGGTCTGCCAAAGTATTAGTAATATTTTGAGAACTTTAAATAGATGCATTAGCAATCATACATGGATTCCGATTAGACCTGGAAATGCAAATTAAAAAAGCACACACACAAGAGTCAAGGGGAAAAAATACCTGTTAATCATTTTCAGTATTTGCAGGTTCAGAAAACAGAACTATATAACTTTATTTTGTCAGTGCTTGTTTTTAAACAGGTCTATTGCAACATGTTTTCCACTTTTGTAAGGAACATTTTAGACATAATAAACCATCATAATGACTGTGATCCAATTGAACTAGTTCCACATGTCAACTGCAGTTTGGGTTCATTTTCTGTTTTAACAGCAGCTTTGTATGCCTCATAATAAACTACTCTAAAACTGAAATGCAATCTGTGATATGATAGGAACCTGCTGTTGAATAGTGCAGAAAAAAATAATCAGGAATCCACCTAGGCAATCGCTCTACATTAAGTATATCTAAAGTAGCTCTTTGGGTACTGGCCAAGATAAATTTTGGAATGTATAGAAGTACTTCTAAGTTCTGGTCTAAGGAGCAGTTTATTCAGTCAACAGAATAAAGTGGGAATTGTTTTCTTGATACCATGTCAGTCTACAGAGGATGGAGAGGGGGTTCGTGTTTGAATGCTTTCTCACAAAAAGGTAAAAACCCTGCACATTGACCAATATCATGCAAAGGAGAAGGCTAAACTTTCCCCCTGGCATCCTAGTCTTGTATGTTCAAGAACTTTTCCATGTAGAGGAGCATACAAACATGCAATTTCCCCCTCCACCCTATAATCAAGGCTTTGATTCCATGGATCTTAGAGGCAGCCCAAAAATGTAGGAAACAGATTTATCCCTAACAAATAAAATAAACCAGGAACTGTTTATGAAGCACGCTGGGCAACTTCAGTGCTTGTGCTTATGCTTGGGCACTGGGGCTCAGCAAAGGTGCCCACCAGCCCACAGGAACTTTTCCTAGTGGCCAAAGTGGCCAATCTGCCCCATAAAATGCTCACTTTGCCTGATACTTACTGTGGAAGAGGTGGTGCCACTCATCTCGCCCCTCAAACAATCTCCCTAGAACTTTTGGGTAAAGTGACCTCAATAAGAGAGAAAAGAAGGTTTTCAGGGGGCAGAATGGGAGAATAAAATGGGGCCACACAACTTGCCTGGGCCAGTCTCCTCACCTTGGCTGGGCTTGAGGGGTTTCTCAGAGGCCAGTCCACCCCAGGGAGGGCTCACTCCACCAAGTTCCCTGTAGACTGGTCCTACTCTTTCTCTTGAAGCTTTAGGCTGCCGTCTCCTTGTGCCCAGGTCTTAAAATGTGATCTTTTAGGAAGCAGGCCAATTTGAAAGTAAGTACCATTTTAGTCAACAGGGGCTTGCTCCCAGGAAAGTGTTCTTAGGATTGCAGCTTGAATAACTCACCAAGTCTCTTTGGGGGCTATATTATGGCCTTAGCAATAGTACAGTGTTGGATACCACCCCTGGCTCTTTTCAGCAGGAGGGCTGGCCATTCACAGTCCCACTCTGGACTCCGAGCAGCCTGATAACTTGGGTTGAAATCAGCAGGAGGGCTGGCCATTCACAGTCCCACTCTGGACTCCGAGCAGCCTGATAACTTGGGTTGAAACTCCCCCTGCCCTGGGTTACTCTGTATTTGGGGGCAACAGCTTGTTGGCTGTATGTAACAGGATTGGGGCTGGCAGTGGCCAGTGAGATCAGCAACAAAGAGTCAGGTGAAAGGATTCAGGTACCCCATGGTGATACGGTAGTTAGATCTGTTCAGACCTGGTATAATCTATCTGGTACAGTTTTGGAAAAACTCATTTGATTTTGATGCATATATAAACTGGCCCTAACAAAGCCATAGTAGCTGATGCTGTCAACTTTTTAAATATTTGCAGCAGAAAATATAACAAACCATGATATAGATTTTTGTAAATGTATCAAAACAGCATATACTGCGGACACAGGCTTTAGAAAGACATGAATCTCAGCAGAAGCTACATTGTATTTTCACAGACAGCCTTTATACGGCAACCTTACTTCTGTTTGTGAAGTCTTTATCCTCATGAAAATTAGTAATGGCACATTTGTAAGAATGGCTAGGATCCTAGAGTCCTGCACACAAGCAGAAAGGTGTTGAAGGTGTTGACGCTAGATTTTCCTTTCCAACTGAAGTCCCTTGCATTGTAACAAAGGGCAGAGCTCCCAGCCTTCAGCAGTAGCTTTTTGGAATGCGCAAGGAAATGCAGTGGAATGGTGAGGGCAGAAGATTACCTGTGCAGAAGCAGAAGACTGCACGTGACGGTTTAATTTCCATCATTTAAAAAGTGAGTTTGTAAGTTTGAACAATGACCAATACAGATTTGACGTTTTTCCAGTGCATGTTCACTCCTGCAAGTGATATTTTGTGTCTGGGTATTTATGAAAATGTAATATGCTCTATGCGTGCTACATGATTTTTCTATGTACTGTGTAATACAAGTTGGCTCACAGGGAAGCAAGATGCACTGAATACATTCAAAACTAGCATTTCAAAGACAGCATAATACATAAATTACTCAAGGTAAAAATTCAATGACTAGCCAGTGTAACATATGTTTATAAGAGTTAATAAATTAAAAGTTGCTAAAAATGTATACATCTAGGATGAAATAATGCTCACACTTCCTGCAAAATCTGTCCTCTTCTTCTCTCCAAATCCTTATCACATTTACTTGGAAATCTGTCTAATTTGGTCTGCAACAGTACAATCTAAATTCGATAGGTTGGCACCAGGGTCTAAAATCCTGCAGTGTGCTCCCAACTGCGGAAAATAGATGCTGAATATTTTTGGTCTTAGAAAGGGTGGTTGTGGCTATTACAACTGAAGCTACTATCAACTGCGAAGAAACATCTTCTCAGTTGGTAGTTTCCTACACAGCTAGGATTAAGGGGGAGGGCCAGTGTGTGACTATGGATGGAAATGGACAACCTCCACAAGGCTCCAGTTGTTGGTCAAATTGCCAAAGAGGAGGAACAATCAATAGTTCATTCCACTTTGACACTATACTTCTGCCAGTTAAACTTGATTTGAAACTACTGTTTAGCAGACTTTTATGTAATACAGCGCACAAATACAAATTATAACCAAAGGTGTGACTATTGTACACCAGTTCACTGAAATGTCCTAATGGAAACCCAATACACAGTAGATGCTGCATAAAAGTGCATTTGTAGAACATTATACTGGAACACGTCTTGGGGATTTGTCTTTTATTGTCTTGCCACTGTTTTTAAAATGGAAATTGCTAAGATTCTCTTTTTTATTTAATGGCTTGACTGGTTTTTATACAATTATGAATAGGAGTACCAGACAGAATTATGATATTAGTAAACATCTTAAAGGTGACTGTTTTCAGTGCTTTCATAGTTCACAAGGGGTCCCAAACTCATAGTAGGTATCTAACAGAATGTAGATTTTAAAAAAGAATTAATTATTTTCTGCTGGTTTCGCTGATATTAACCATGTATAAAATATAATGCCATGGCCTGTGTGGCCCAGGCTAAAATGATCTTGTCAGATGCTGGAAGCTAAGCAGGTTGGATAACACTTGTGAGACCACTAAGGAAATTCAGGGTTGTTACTCAGAGGCAGGCAATGGTGACTATGGATGGAAATGGAAATTTCTGCCTGTTCACACAGTTCCCTCTGGTTTGCAAATACAGCTTCCTTGGATTATGGGTCTAAGAATGTAATTCTAAGCTTCTAATAGATATTAAGTTTCCAGAAACTTTTGGTTTGAGCAGTAGTATTGTGAAATGAAATATAGCCTTTTAATCAGACTCCAGAAACTTTTGGTTTGAGCAGTAGTACATGAAGTTATGTATGGATTATAACTCTGACAGAACATTCACATTGCAGAATATGCAGGTTGTATTTGGCGTTCCCATCCTATGTCCAGTGTAACGATCAGAGGTGAGTTGCAGGTCCTCCTCAATTCCCATACCAAATAGTGCACCCTGGAACTGTTTCAAATCAGGAAAATGGCACAGGGAGAAGGCCTTCTCTGCATGTGACACAGCTGTGGGCACTATGTGTGCTGGGACTGAGGAGAACCTGCAAATCACCTCTGATTGATACACTGAACATGCAGAACAGGAATCCCAAATACAACCTATGAACTCCATAATGTGTAAAAAGATCCTCAGATAACAAATTCACCCAAACTCTGTCAGATTTCTCCAAATGACAGAGTTTAGATAGCAATACATAGCTAGAGTCACACACTTAAGTGTTGTGCACTGGCTCTTAATTTATAATATATTTTGGTTTAAGGGAACTGATTTATTACAGGAAGTTGTTTTCCAAAACATGCTTCCAACATCCAGAATTTCCTTATAGAATCTACAACATCTGGAGGGGGAAAGCCACACATGCTATATAGGACTATCTAGGTGGATTTCAGTTTACCTAAAAACAATCCTTATTTGGGTGTCTTTAAATCAACATGAATAGCTACATTTTAAGTGCATGGACTGTCACCAGATCAGACCAGGCACTCAAAAAACTAGTACTATTTTAATTTATGTCCACAAAAACTGTAGTCCAAGGTTGTACTTCATCCCCAAAAGGAAGCATCTCTGTATGTGAAAGAAGGCTGTGCCCCAACATGTCAGAGAATGCAAACCACTCATCACTATAATTATCTCACTAGTATGACAGCATTTTTAATGATGGCAGTTCTGATCTGAAGCAGAGTGAAAGTATTAATTGGCACTTTTCTGGGCTTCTTATCACCCCTTCTGAATTTTAAATGAATTCTGAAGTAGGTAATCGTTAATAATATTAACCCTTAATTCCTTTTTACAGTGATATGAATAGCAAAGACACTGGAATCACTGCTAACAAATGCACTTTGTCTCTTTCTTTTAAATAAATATTAATTACTGAGCAGGGTGCCTCAAATTGTGGTCCCTTTATGTTTACAATCTTGAGCAGGATGATGCTCGTGTTTTAAACAAGGTAATTTACTAGATTTGCAATTCAAAATATAATGTGATATGGATATAATGAGGGACTGGGCTACTTTTTGGTTGCCATAGAGGATGACGATGCTTTCTCAAGCAACAACTATTTCAAAAATCATCAATATGAAAAATATATGCAAGTCTAACAGAACTACTGAAAGTTCTGTCTGGCACATTAGTAATGCATGTAAAGTTTATAGCTTCATGGTGTGACACACTAATTACCTTTCCATCTCCAGTATTCTGTGAATAAACTGAATCACTGTTCTGTATAAACTAGACACACTTGTATACCTCAATCCAATAAGTGAGAGTCACATGCATAATAGACTTTTCATCCAGATCTGTCTAGGTATAATTATGTGGATATGGATCAGATGTGCATCTGCATTCACTGCGCATCAGGATGACCTCTAGAACCTACTTTAGTCCTGAAGATGTGCATTTCCAATGCAGTGCAATGTGGATAGGAATGCACCTTCCTGTCACATGAGAATTTCTTGCAGCACAGCTGGATCAGAGCTGGATCCAAAACAGAGTTACACCGTTTTTTATTCCATGGAATTCCATGGGCTTGGAAGGGGATAATTCTGCTTAGGATAGCATTGCAAGACCACTGCTTAATTAAATAACTGGATCTGTTTTGGAACTGTAGCTACTGCTGCTACGATGATTGCTTTCAGCTGATATGCAATATATTCTTTTCTGAATACCCCTATGTGCTGCTCACAGAAGAATTTATGTTAATGCCTGCTGAAAGGATTTGTATAATATATTCATACTATATTTTTGGAGCAGACATTTGCTTTGTTCCTCACACATAGCATCTGCATAAGTAGTTGTCACAAATGCAAATCTGTTGGAAAATAACAGAATTGGAAATCTGCAGCAGTTGCCAGCTAGCTACTGAGAGGTTGGGTCAGCCCCTGCATGCTTTAGAACAGATCAGGATATGGTGCTTTTCGCTATTACTTTCTTTTATATAGAACATTTCTTTACCTGCCATTGTTGGATATTCTAGAAAATCTAGGTCTATGACTTGTTTTCTATGGCAAAAGTTCTGGTAAATTCCATTTTCCAGGTAACTGGGAAAGGGATACATTCACCAAAGCAGTTCAGGTGCCAGGCTACTTTGAGCTGCTTCAATTAATGTGTACAGGTGGTTAACTGTGGCTCCAACATTCATGTTACCGAATTACAATCCTATTTCTGTGCAGTAAAACACTTTTACCACTTTATTGCTTTTGTTACTCCAGGCTGCATTGTCTATTCATGCACAGTCCTCGGAGAATTGTTTACGGTTGTCCAATTAGTGGCCAGAGACAAGAACTGTTCATTCAGGGGTTTCTATTTTCCCAGTCAAAACCTGTGCCAAGGATGTTCGGATTATTGGTTTAAGTAATATAAAAAATTAACAGTCTAAGTAAATTAATAAATCACATAAAAATATGTTCAATCTAGGTGCTGATTGCAGTGTTTGGGGGGTTGGTACAGGATTGAGCAAGAAGTGATGTACACAATGAATAAATTAAGAATAGGAATATCTTTTCAAAGAAAAAAACCCAGGAGTGTCTAGAATGCAAATATGCACCCGTATATGCATACCTCTACTGTGACAGCCAAATCTGCTTTTAAACGCTGCCTGAAAGATGAAATTTTCAGAAATCCAAGTTGTTTATATATTCTGCATGCTTATGATGAAGTCATAGGGAGTTTCACTACTGATTAACTAAGTACAGAATACACAGGGACACAGAAGTTAATTCACAATAAATACTGTCTTAGAAGATAAAGGACTTTTCCGCATTCTTATTGTCCTCGCTTGTAAGTTCCTGTTTCCTTGGGTTGTTTTTTCCCTGTTCTCTGTGTTTTGCTCCCTCTAGTGGTTGACTTGACATCATACAGGTTTATGTCTGGTACTGACTTCCAGTTTTGCCATTCGCTATGGCGTTCACTTTCTCCCAGACCTCCAGGAGACAATCGCCGGAACCCGTGGCAAGGAGGGGGTGCGATCGTCCGCATCCCCCATGAAGTCCTTGAGATAGGCTCCAAGCCATGGGGCACTAGAAGGCTTCCCCTCTGGTGACCCTGCTGGTGATGGGGGGGCATTCATGCCCCAATGGTCCTGCTACTGAGTTTCCTCATGGAACTAGAAGTGAACACCGGATTAAGCGCCGGGTGATCAAGTGATTTGGTACTTAAAGCGAATTGAAAACTGTGTTGCCATTGAACTGTGAGTTAAGTTAAAGTGAGAACATTGAAAAAAGTCGAAAACCACCCCGTGGGAAGAAAGGGGGGGAGGGGACTCCCCTCCGAGAAGATAAACATAAGCGAACTTTACTGTTTAAGCAAGGGGGTGGACTTGTGAAGTGAAAAAGACCAAAATAAAGGACTTTTAAGAACTTACCAAGCGCACTGAAGAACTTTAGAGACTGTGATAACTTTTGTTGAAAAGTAAACAATTCCTCAAAAATGGCGCCTCCAACGAGGAAAGAGGAGAAAGAAAAGATAGCAAAAGCTAAGGCTGCCAGAAGTGCTAGTCCAGCGAGTGTTGTGCCCAGACAGGACACAACTTCAGACCTGCAAAGGATATTAAATGAAGCATTGCACCCTCTGCTGGAACAGGTGACGGCAATAAATTGAAAACTAGATACACAGCAAGCCCAAGTTAATGAGACTGTCAAAAAGATAGATCAAACTGAGCAGGAACTTAAAGAAGTTACCAATGCCAAAAAGCTACAAAAACAAATGCAGGCAATCGAGAAGAAGCGTAAAATAGACGAGTCTCAACTACTACAGTTGCCAATGGAAAGGGCAAGCTATGCTCTAAGATTCCAGGGGATCCCTGAGGAAAAAGGGGAGAATCTCATACAGATAATGTGTGAAGCCCCGGGGCAAATGGCAGATATAAAAGCGGAGACTTTGCAAAGCGATATTGATACGGTCTTTAGATCGTATACTGAATTTATAAGGAAAAATAATCTGCCGGGAGAAGTGATGGTGAGATTCTCCAGAAGAAGCATGAGAGATCAAATTCTTAAAGCAGCTAATGGAGTTACCCTGAAAATTCAGGGCAAAGAGATAAAGGTCTTAAAAGATATTCCATTTGAAATAAGGAGGAAAAGACGCAAATATAAAGACTTGGTCTTATTTCTACAAAAGAAACAAATTGCCTACAGATGGACTTTGCCTGAAGGAGTCATCTTTAAGTTCATGAACAGAAAAGAGAAAATTGACACTGTGGAAAAGGCAAGAGAATTCTTGCATCTTCATAGCTGTCCAGCAGATGTGGAAGAAGAAGAAGAAGAAAAAGACAGTCCCAAGGAGGATGGCAGTGATGGAGCAGAGTCATCTTCTAGCGAAGAATCCGACTCAAATTTGGGGGCCGAGGCTCCAAAAACAGGGTATAAATTGTGGAAGACAAAGGACAAAAAATGAGTTGTTATCATAATTCTGAAGTTCTAAAAAATGTTTAAACTATGTCATAGTAGACGATGATTTTATCTAGACTTGAAGTATATAGATGATGACCATATTCAATGTTTTTGCATGAGAACTTAGTTATATAAACATGTAATCTTTTTAAAGTTGTTTGTATGACACCCACTCTTGGGTTTTTAGAGGTTTCTTTCCTTTATCCCATAGTTTGTAGACCCTTCCCTTTTTTAAAATGTAGTGTTTAGTTATAGAAAATGCAATTAAAAAATCCCCTTCGGGGGGCCAAAAAAAAAAGTTTTATCTCGAAGCCACATGGCTGCATTTTGACCCACGGCTTCGCCCAATTTTCCCTGCAGTTTCATAATCCTAAAAAAACAGGATCACGAAACCATGGGGAAAATCGGGTGAAGCCACGGGTCAAAATGCAGCCATGTGGCTTCGAGTGGGAAATTGACCAATAGAAGCGGGGCAAAGGGAGGCGCGACTGCCGCTCAGCTTTTGTGTGAAATCGGCCAAGAACTTACAAGTGAGGAAAATGAGAATGAGGAAAAGCCCCAAATCTTTTCCAATTTTTTTGTATTGTTGTAAACGCAAGTTTATTTCCAGCTGCCATCTGTGTTGGAAGAAAAGTGTTCAGCACATCTGAGAAATAAGGCCACTTACTCAGATTTAAAACATATGGCTTAATCTAATTATACAGCTCCAGAACTTATATTTTTGGTTCAACTTCTGAAAATCGTAACTCCCAAGAAGACACCCTTGAACACAGCTGGAGTGGAAGAAATACGTTTATCCTATGCCAAATACCACGGTATGTTTTATAGGTGTAGAACACTGGCACAGAAATGCTTAGATAGGCCTGTCAAAAGTCGAAAAGCATGGCATTCCCTCACATCAGCATCTCAAGCAGACAGAGCCAATGCACAGAGCATATGTCATCTTTTTGGAATGCTGTTGTGCAGACCTGGCTGGTAACTGGACTCAGCTTTTGCAAATGTTAAATCTACTATGGACCACTGAAAACGAAATAGCATTTTCACTTTTAAAAAGCAAGCCCATTCATCCACTTCTGTGCAGTCTAATGTCAGCCATTCAGGTCATAAACAGGCAATTCAAAACATGTATATATTTAAGAGAATGGCTGTTCAGAGAGTACACATATGCCTCTGATGGTTATTCAAACTATTGTTTGCTGGTTGAAATCTATACATGTGATACTGAAATCATTGGGGGAGTGTCTAGTAGTTAAGAGAAACTCTTAAGCACATAGTCAAATGTTAAATAGAAAACTTCTTATGAATAACATCACACTGTCTCCTATCATCAAATAATTTCCACATTGCCACTTGCCCGTATCCCCTTGAGACTGAAGTCTGGGGATCATGTAGCTACAAGTCAAAAGCTCTGTCTTGGCAGACAAGGTTCTGTTTCTCTTGGGGGGGGGGGGACTTGTAGCAAAAATTTTCTTTACTAGATAGCAGCTGGGTCACAGTTACTCATTTCCCAGTAATATGCAGCCACTTTGGGAGGGGCCACTTCACAACCCTGCAGCTATAATGTGCAGCTGTGATGATCTACAAGCAGCCAGAAGGTTCCACAGGGTACCACTTGTAAGTAACCTATGATTTCTCATCTCCATTCATATGCTGAAGTCTGTTACAAGACAAGCCCCAAACAAACACAGGGAATGGTCCAAACATCACAAATCCACTGACTTTCACATTGCGGTGCTCAGTCTAGAAGCTGTGAAGTACTCACAAATCCACAATGTGGCTGGGTCTGATCATGAGGCAGGCTTGTATATAGCTACTCATTCTGGGTGACTAGGCAGGGGAGCTTTTGTTTTCTTTGTCCTTTTAGGCAACAAATAACTAATACAGATGGTTTAAGCAGTCAGAGGAGTATAAATGTTCCATGACCTAATAAATTCACAACAAGGGTTTTTTTTTGGCAAGACTGACATGAAATGTTTTTATGTCAGCAGTAGCTGTCATGAGATGAGATTCTGTTATAAAATGGAAACAGGAGTGTGTGCGAGTAGTTTTTCCGAGCAGTGATAACACAAGTCCCTGTAGAGACAATCACTGAATTGCATCCCAATGGTTAAGATGGCCTCATTCAACGCTGATGACTTCTGAGCAGCCCCCTGGGGAGTCTTATCAGACTATGCTGTTTATACACTCAGAAGTGGAGGTCGTCTAGCCAAATTGCTATTCAAACATACTCAGTGTCTAAGGACTGCTTTGTTGTTCAGCTGAGGACCATTTCAGACATTGATTGCCATAGTTAAACCACATACATGATGAGGGGCAGACGTATCGCAACCCCTGAGCCACTGCATGTAAGAACTAGCATGAGACACAATTTGTTCACATAATCCCCCAAATTCTGGTTTTCTTCCACCTTTTGGGAACAGTGGTGGAGGTTGGGCAATTATGCACAAAACTCTGTGCATTTAGTTCAGAGTCTTACCCAGGGCTATTTTTGGGCAGGAACGCACAGGAACGGAGTTCCAGCTGGCTCCCAAGTTGGCCACACCCAGCAGGAACTTATTAGCATAATAGGCCACACCCAACAGCAGGAACTCATTAGAATTGGCTACATTAGGGTTGTGTGGCCTAACATGCAAAGGAGTTCCTTCAACAAAAAAGGCCCTGGGTTTTGACAACAAACAAGGTAAACAGAATAAGAAGCAAAAGGTGAGTGTGGCTGGAAGTAACATGGGGGTGTGGCCTAATATGCTAATGAGCAGTGCAGTCAGGGGGTGTGGCCTAATATGCTAATGAGTTTCTGCTGCTGGGTGTGGCCTATTATGCTAATGAGTTCCTGCTGGACTTTTTCTACAAAAAAGCCCTGGTCTTACCTATCTTTATATATGCAGTAGAGGGCACATGTGATTCTGAGACCAAACCCACTGCATACAGGGTATTACTGAAGTGGTCAACATCTGAACAGCCTGACCCTGCTATGCAACAAAGCTCCAATTACTGAAGATCTGGGCATTTCCCCTCTGTTCTTTTACAATTATCCATATGAAATATACTTTTGGTATCCCTTTTGTAACTCATATTTACATTTTTAAGAATGTCAATGTTACTTATGTTTCCTATGAAAGTACAGGTAAGCAATTAGTACTTAAGAGTTATATTATGCAACACCACCTTGATTTCCATCACACACCACAACAAGACATAATAGATGGAGTTGGAAAGCAGTGAGCATGGGTTCAGTACATAAAAAATGAAAATTATAAAATGAGACACCCATCTTGGGAACAGTGTGTTGACTATTCTTCTTCCACAGTGCCATGTTTAAAGAGTGAAAACATTCACCTCTAATGCACTAGAAAGAAGATCTCTAGTATTCTAATCATTCCCCCTGCCAAGTGTTCTTTACCAGACTTGAAGATAAAATGAGTAGATGAAAGAAAACCATCACGTTAACCTGTTGGAGCCCTTAATGGGTTCATCTTCTATCAACTGTCAATGAGGTAAGGCCTCTTGCTCTCAACTATCAGTCAACATGACTTGAGAATATGCTACATGCTTCATAAAGAAGTAAGTCAAATTGAGAGCCATTTACTTCATCAGAACAGCTTAGGAGCTGACGATATTATATAGTGGTAGGGAAAAAAATTATAATTCACACCCAGACAGGAGAACTTACAGACGTTCACTGCTCAAATGATTCTCTGTATTTTAAAAAATGGTGGGGGTTTTCATGAATTTTCTACATGGATGTGGTTTTGTACAAGTCTTTTCTCCTGCTGTCAGAATATTGTTCAATAAGACTGAAGTCTGAGGAAGGAAAATGGTTCTTATGCAGAAAGTAACCAGAATAATGCTGTGTTTGGTAGACCTAACTTTTGACAGCTGTCGGAGTGTCACTGTCCAATACACCCTGCTTCTGAGATAGACACCCTGTACCTTTCCAATGGAGATTGTTTTGTGTTTGCAGCATCACAGCTCCCATCCTTTGCCCTTTCTTCAGAGGCAAAGCTATACAGCGATTAGGACTTGGTTCTAGTCCAGCTGCCTTCCAGGCTTTTGCTGCTGAGAGTTGCTGAAAACATTATTGTGCGTGCAGTTAAAAAAAACCTCATCCGTTAAGTCTGCTGGATTAATCCTCTTTAACCACGTAGTCCAAAAACGCACCCAAAAATAAAGAATAAAATCTCCTAAATCCCAAATAGGCATCTTTGGAATCAGTAGTGCAAAGTAGTTTTGTTGATTTATTTTATCCTACTGCAGTCATAGATCTTTATCTTCAAGTCTTTCCTAAGATAGTAGACCTGCAAAGAACAAACATGATAATTGGGGGGGGGGGGAGAGACGTGTGTGGCATTGAATTATTCAGAGTTAGCTTTTGATAGCATTTCTCTATTTTGCACTGAAGTTGACTATTTCTAACTCCAGAGCAGTAACAAGAGCAAAGAAGAAACACAGACAAGTCTAAAAAGGTGTAGCACACTTTTAGAAGTAAGCCAAAGGAAGATGACATGCTGGGAAGACTAAGCTACACAGGGGTTAGGATAAAACATGCTCAGCTGACAAAGTTTTATATGAAATCGGGCACTTCTGTTATTTTCCCCCCAACAAACACTTGTTTGAATGGATCAAACATCTGAGTATTCCTTCTGAAGCTGTAGAGACATGCATCTTCCTCTTAAAGACATGGATGGATAAAATGGACATCATTAAAATTGACAGTGGCTCTTACCTGCCATTATAACTTATATTTATGCTTTAGTATGCTTTAAGCATTGCTACCAACCCACCCTGCACTGCCTTGTATCTAGACAACTAAGTCCCCTACTTTAGATTTCTGTGGGTTCTTTCACCTGCGTGCGTGATGGTACCCTAGCAACTCCAGTGATCCAACCAAGATACCAATATATTCACCAGCATTAGTATAGTAATGCAGTTAACACAAAGATTCTCTGATATGTCAGAGGACTGCATAACCTTGTATAGAAACATTAGTTTTCTTACAAGCAAATATATCACAATACCCTATGTTACCGCTAACTTGCATGTAATATGTAGCTGGATAAAAACATCGAACTGTAGTAAGCCCTTCTATCTGCTACTTATCCAACTCAATTATCCACATCTGAAGTGATTTTTCTGGTTTTAAAACAGCTATCAAGTAAAGTTTGCATGGAATAGATCTTACAAAAAGTGTTCAGCTAAGTTTGTGGTTGCTATGGGAGGCAAAGAAAATGCCCATTCATCTATATAATGCCAATCACACCAAACTTTCCATGCTGGGAACCTCTAACTCAACATAAATGAACTCATACCTCAGTGTTTTCCACCTTTCTTTTTCAGTTTGATTTTCTGGACTTTCGCTTTCATAGGAAGCCAGATACAAACCTGAAAAGATGGAGGGGACAAGATTGGTTATGATACCATTAGCACAAAGGGCACTCTAAATGAAGAACCAAAAATAACAATGCTACAATTCCATGCATATTGACTTGGTAGCAAGCCCTTCTGAACCCAGAGAATGAGTAAAAAATATAAACATGCACAACTACTATTTAAGCTTGTTTCAAGCTAGCATTTTACCAAGTGATGTATTTCTAAAGGGAAGATTGAACTGACAAATCTTCTTTCTTTGAATTAAGAATCCAATATTAGATTCTGCTGGGCTGGCACAAGGGAAGCAGTAAGCGCCAATACTATTGTGCCTATGTTAAGGACAAGCTGATCCTGTAACGCCATATGTGCAGTGTGCAGATCAACAGCATAGGGAAAGGGATATTCTAGAGAAGACTGTGGAGGCAGATTGGGCTTGATTGCCTGTGACCCCTGGTGCTTTAGACTAAGAACTGTAGAGGCAATCCAGTTCCTGTTGTACTGGCAAAATTACTTTATCAACAGGAGAGGAAGAGGTTTCATGCAGCAATGGAGGCAGAACCAGAAAGTCCACCAGCTCTGCCTTAAATAGGATATTTCTACAATTCACGGGGCTTTCCCTGTATGCAGGGAAAGCCCCCCCCATCCCAATTTCAGACAATGTAATTTTTTCCTTAGGAATTTTATACTGAATCAAAAAGCATATGAAGAAACAAGGGTATACGTGGAAGATGCAGGCTTCCAATTGCAAAGCTAATGTGGACACAGATTCCATTGAATATGTGACTACATCCAGATCTTAACATTCTTTCAAGCTTCACTAAATTGGGTGGGTGAACTTTTTTTAAAAAATGATTTTTTTTAATATTTCAAAAGACAGGAACAATTGAGACAGTCGTACAAATCACTACGGTCAAGTAAAGAATGAAATCAGTATAACATGGGGACACAGAATGACACCCTCCCATGACCCACTTAAACAATCAACTCCCCTTGTTCCACCTTTTCCAAAAATAAGGACCATTTATCTAAGGAACTATACAATTCCCTCTCACTCCGAGAAGCATCGAAATACATAGTACATTTTTCCAACATGAAATAGTCCCAGACAATGGAGAGCCAGGAGGCAGCCGTGGGCGGGTTAGTGCTCTTCCAAAATCGGGCTATAGATGATTTGGCAGCTGTGAGCAGAAAGTTAATTAACTCTCTTTTCATTACAGGAGCTTAATTTGACGACCAGTGGCCAAGAAGGAGCAACGCTGGGTCTAGGTAAGTCCACTCCTGTTATCGTATAAATGAGGTGTATAACTGACAACCAGAATTGCTGTACGTGATGGTATTCCCACCAATTATGGAAGAAAGTGGCTTTATTGCCGCAGTTTTTCCAACAAAAAGGTGAGGCACGGGCTGAAATATAAAAGAGCTTGACCAGAGTCATGTACCATCTGAACAGAACCCTTCTGAGCCGCTGCACAAACCGTCAGTGATCTGGAAACTTTGGCATGCATTTTCCAGATGTGGTCCCACTGATCCTCGGTAAAAGATCGATTCCAGGCCCACGCCGTTTGGTAAGTGTGAAGTGTGTCTGAGTCCAAGGTAACTAAAATGGAGTACACGGAGGCAATGCATCCTTTCAGCGGTCTCTGTTTCGAAAGGAGCTTCTTGAAATCAGTTATAGGCCTTTTAAAGCAAGAGATTCCATCCAAGGGGCCAAGCGTATGCTGCAGTTGGAGATACTCGAACCAAGGCAGCGTAACATTAAATTGTGCCTCCAGTGTCTGTTTCGGGGCTATCCGGCCCTTAAAGACAACATCTATAATACGAGTGATCCCTGCTTGTCTCCACATGTGGAATGAATGGTGGTCTCTAGCTGGTCTAAGCAACCAAAAGGGTGTGCACATGATCATTTTTTTTAGAGACCCCGGCTAGAAAAAATGATGATGTGCACAACCCTTTTGGTTGCTGCGCATGATCTGGGCCTGACTGAGACCCACTTGTGTACTGTCACAGCTTGGTGAAGAATGCTCATCATGATGATCTACATATGGCATACATGCTTCTTCTGAGAAAGAATTGAAATCATATGTAAAGAAAGTCCAAGCTGAGCAAAAGATCCGGGATCACCTGGAGAGCAGGAAGAGATTACTTCCATACCTACTCATAGCTAGAAGACTAAGGCCCCTTTCAAATGGGCTCTTTAACCTATTCTGGCCTATTCCAGAAGTCTCTCAGCAGTGCCAGAGTTACATTACCCTTGTCCCCTTCTTATAAGGCTCACTGTAATTGCTTTAATTATTTTTACTTTTTGACAGTTGTTCCTTATGGGGATCAAGAGTAATTTTCTTTGCTACACCATCACTTCATGTGTGGCAAATGAAGTCCCCGCTGTCTAATATGATTAATGCAGAAGAGGTTCAAAGGCTGATTTCTAAAAGTAAAAAAGTTCAGAAACAAATCAAGAGTCATCCAAGCTTGTGGACATGTGCAGGCGAAGCCAACAAATTCCACCCTTATCTTTGACATAACGATGATGGGATGTGACTGAATTAACCCATTATGAAATGGCAGGGAGTATAACTTGTTAGTTTGGATCAATAGGAAGAGAGGCAGACAGAAATTAATCTGCAAATAGGAATGATAAATTGCTTGATGAAAGAGCTACCCAGAACAATTTCTGCCCCCCTCCAAGCACATTTTGAAAGGTAAATATCCCTGTGATGGGAGCGGAGCTCTGCTTTCCTTGCCTGCAGCCATCAGAAACTGCACTGGGGAAAGATGGCCTTGTGGACTTTTGGGGAATAGTAGCTCAGCTCAGAACACTTTCAGCTAGAGCATGACTGACATTCATGACAGCATCTCATGGTAAAGCTACAAGGCCTATTCCTTTGTGGATACCAGAGAAATGATTTGCTACAAGCAAGGTGCCTCATTGAAAAGTTATGGGAAAAGATAAAGGCCTAGAGAATCATTCTTACAGCAGTCTGTAGACAATAGATCTGTAGGAAGACAGAGTGTGAAAATTACATTTTATCAAGTGTGATGGTACACAACATAAGTGTGTACCACTGTAGACTGCTAAAAATAAACTGAAATTCCTTACCATCCTCAGTAAAGATGGGCGCTGTATGTAAATAGTGGATGATATTAGCATCTCGTTCAAATGGACATTCTACTTGTTTCCATGTTATAAATTCTCCTACTTGTTTAGCCAGTTCCAAGAATTTCTGTAAAGAAATGTAAAAACATCTGGGTACAGAGACAATGTATATCATTAAAACTATTTCCAAGGCTCACATAAAATCATGGGTGTCTGCTCACTGCATGGAGCTCTTAGCTCTCAGGGAGCAGGTTTGTTCCCTTGAGGCTAGGGTTGCTGACCTGGAGAAGCTGAGGCAGAGGAAGAGGGAGAGGGAGAGGGAGGTTTGGGCAAGAGACCTTCAGGGACTCACCAGAACAGTCCCACTCCTGTGCTGACAGCTGATGTGGAGAGTGTCTCAAAGTTGGAGGGCATCAGTATGAGGAGGAGGGATGTGATCCCTTCCTTGGCTGTTGGACCAATATCCTCTTGTACCAAGGATATCCCTCTGGAGTTGGGGGAGGTGGGCTTTTGATATCATTAGGAATACAGAGAGTGGGGTCTGTGACAGGCATTTTGACCACATCATCATGACTTGCCTGCCTGGTGCAAAGGTTGTGGACATCACACGCTGTCTAGATAGGATAATAGATAGAGCTGGGGAGGAGTCAGCAGTCATGGTGCATGTTGGCACCAATGATATTGGGAAATGTAATCGTGTGGTCCTGGAGGAAATATTTTGGTTACTAAGCAGAAACATTTTAGATAAGAGGCGACTAAGGGGGGACACAATAGAGGTTTCTAAAATTATGCATGGGATGGAGAGAGTTGACAAAGAGAAATTTTTCTCCCTCTTCCAAAATACTAGAACTCAAGAGCATCCAATGAAACTGATGGGCAGTGGTTTCAGGATGAACAAAAGGAAACACTTCTTTACACAGAGAGTGATTAACATGTGGAATTTGCTGCGAGAATATGTAGTGATGGCCACATGAATAAACAGCCTTAAAGGGGGATTAGATAGATTCATGGAGGATAAATCTACCAACGGCTACTAGCCACGGTGACTGATGGAAACCTCCATGTTCAGAGGCACTAAACCTCTGAATCCCAGAGCCAGGAGGCAACATCAGGAGAAGGTCTCAGTCTCTATGCTCTGTTGTTGACCCTCTAGAGGAAATGGCTGGCCACCGTGTGAGACAGGATGCTGGACTACATGGATCACTGGTCTGATCCAGCAGGGCTCTTCTTATATTCTCATATTCTTACACAGTGTAAATCAATGCAATCAACAGGATGAAACATCTAATGAGCAATATAATAGGACTTGGCCTACAGAAAGCATGAAGTATTAGACGTGATATGTTATTAGATGGCGGGGAGAAACAGCATGGTATAGCCACACCTTATCAGATCTCAGAAACTAAGCAGGGTCAGTACTTGGAACAGAAACCACCAAGGAAGTCTCTGCAGAGCAAGACAATGGCAAGCCACCTCTGCATCTTGTTCACCTTGAAAGCCCGTTGCTGCGGTCATCATAAGTCAGCTGCAACTTGACAGCACTTCACACACACATTATTAGACATGATATGTTAAACCAGTGGTTCCCAACATGCACCTGTGGGCTCCATGGCACCTGCCAGCTCCTTTACTGGTGCCCACCAAGTGTTTTTAAAAAGTGGGTGTGATTATGTGGGACTATTTAAGTTTTTGATGTTTATGGTATAATGCAGATAGTGGCTTTATGTAAAGTACTTACTTGTGCAGAAAGCAGAGTGTTATTCTAAAAATACCATGGGACTTGATTCTGATTAAACATGATTGGGCTGCACAGATAAAATTCTGAATGTACCAAGCAAGAACTTCTATTGAATTTGTCAGATCTTTCCAATTTTAATGTTTTTTTATAATTCAGGTGGAAGTTGATAACATCACTACATCTAGGGTTGCCAAACCCTTAGTCTAGGCAGGGGTTCCCCCGATTTTCGGGGCTTCAATCCACCACTGGCCAACTGGCTGGCAGGGGAAGCCCCACCCCCAAACAGGGACATTGCCTAGCGACATCCCTGATGCAATGATGTCACCTAGAAGTGACATCATTGTGTCAGAGGCGTTAGGAGTGACACTCTAGTTTTTGGGCAAACTCTATGGTTTTGAAGTAAAAAACCCATAGCGTTTTGCCCAAAAACTAGAGCATCACCCCCCAATGTCCCTTCCATGCAATGTCATCATGATGCCTGTGCTATGTGTGCACACAGGAATGCCCTGGAGAGGATCCTGGAGCCCACCGCTAGCAGCTGGTAAGGAGCTGGCCTTCAGCAGCAACCATCACTGTTACAAATAACACCACAAGTTAAAAATGGCTAAGCTCATGAGAGAAAGGACATTTTAAAAAAGCAATTCTTCCCCTTTTGCATAAATATGTTAGATGCCTGCAAAATGAAGACTGAAAAGGCCAGGTCAGGGTTTCTTAGCTTGCTTAGGATGTATACTTATTTTGTGTATATGCAAGAAAATATTTTAAAACAACGTTAATTTTAGGTGTTATGTATTACCTTATGTAGATAGCCTGAATGAAGAATGAGCCTGAGTTTCAGTCACAAGCTCCATGGACTCCCAGTATCCTAAAACCAACAACCTGATTGGCTGATGTTGTGGAATGGACCAATCAAGAAAGACCATGACTTTCATTGGGAACAAACCCTATTGGTCTTAAGCGCTCACTCATGATTGGACCTTAGTATTCTAGGGGTGGGGTTTAGCTAGTTCCAAATTGTATATAAGTTGGAATTGTTCTCTGTGTTGATTGTTGTGTTCTGAGCTGAATAAAGAAATCCCTTTTGAGAAAAGCTGCCTCAAGCCCAGTATATAATAGAAGGCATCCCAATTTCTGCCTGAAATGTTAAAGACCTACATAAAGAGGTTATGCATAACCTCACTCCCTGACATGTTGTAATTGTCTCCAGCTCCCATGGCAGCCACTTTGTGACTGCACCCACCACCCTGTGTCAAAATTCCAAAGGTGTGTGCAGGCTGAAAAAGGTTGGGGACCCCTGGGTTAAAAAATGCAGAAAATGGTAGCACCTTAAGTATTTCTTAAAATGCAGTGAGAGCAGGATAATACAAACAGCAAAAAGATAAAACATGCTATGTACAGTGGTATAGTTCTGTACATTTATAAAAGCACCTTTTGGAACCCTTTCATTATGATATAGCCCTCTTACCTTTATAAAAATGCCCTCCTGGAGGGAAAAACAGGGTAAAAACCACCAACCAACCAAATAAAAAAAATAAAGGCTAGGAGTCAGGAGGAAGGGATATTTTTTTTATACTGGTTTCCCTGCACTTCTGTGACATGCAGGTAGATAATGAAGACAAAATGGGTTATATTGGTTCCCAGTTCATAAAAAAAAGTTATCTGGCCTAGATCTGAAAGTGTTCTTCTGCTCCTAGAATGTTCCCTTCCTCTTATAATAGGAGCTCTTCCTTTCTGCAAAAGAGTATTCTGCTTCATGAGCGGAAAAAAGGGCATCTCTGGATCCAGCCTAATGGTTTGGATTCAACCCCTTGGACCTCAGATATCTACATGATATACAGACTTTGGTTTTACATGGATGCTATTGAACTTACTAAGGTGTCTAATATATGAATACATCTTGGAATTTAAAATACAACTGTTTGGGTTTTGATGTGTACCTCAGAAGTTTTATCTCCCCAAAAGCTATATCTTTTTTTTTTAAATGTATAAACTACACCACTAATATACCTATAGCTAAAAGTGTAAGGCGTATATCTTCATATCGGATTTTCCTGTGTCTTCCTGTTATCCTCTCACAAGAGCTGGAGAACAAGCTTGGTTGGCTGTAGGAGCTACTGGCCCTGACAGGCACTAAACCAACTGGACATCCCCCGTCCCTGCTCTTTCTGCGCTGCCATCATCACTGCTCACCTATTCAACTTACTCCGCAGTGCCTGACTTGGAGCAGCAGAGAAAGGGAACAAGGGAGCTCCTGTGAATCCCACTACTTCCTGGTCCATCCTCTCTGGTGCCAGAAGGAGATAAGCCATGGTGATGGCAGTGACAGAATTCTGTAGCTGTAACAGGGTTCCAGAGGTGGCTACGGCAACTGTCAGAGCTGGTATCTTTCCGAGTCTTTACATGGAGGATGCTCATAGACTCCTGCATGAACCAATCTTTAATCTCTATAAAATGCATGTTATACCTTCAAACGGTACCATATTTCTGACATGGCATTTCCTTGCTAACCAATGGGACAGAGGAGCAATATTCAAATTAGAAACTCTGGCTGGGATCCAAAAGAGCCCCATGCGTGAGTGGCAAACACTTCTACAAAGGAAGCTGGCAATTTTCTCCCCTGGCTGCATCACTTTGTGCCTTGTTGAATCCTCCCTGCTCCAGAGAGTCCATAATCTTCAAGTACTGGCTTCAGCAGCAGGAAGAATGACCATAAATTTGCATGTATTATTCCACAAGTGGTCTTGAGAAACTGAAAAGTTTTTTCAACTGATATATTTTATGAAAAGGTATGTTGGAATTTGACTTTTGAAGCAATAGCATCTCTTTTGGGGGGCTGCAGGCTTTGTTACCCAAACTGAAATATAAACACCGGAGCTCAAGGGGAGCAATACTCTATGAACTTGATGCCGGTATTCACTGCTTACTTCAAAGTTGACATGTCCATTTGGAAGGCGGTTAGCGCATCCTTCATTCAAAAAATAAATGTCTTTGATCAGTAGGCTGAAAAATGGGATCACAATCTGTGAAGAGAATGACATAACTATTATCTCTGCAGTTCTGTTCTTTCTGCACGAAAGAATAAGCCATTCACAAGAAGAAAAGAGAGATTAACTTTTGGCGCAATACTCTAATGAAGCAATACTAATTCTGGCTAGGCCTAGAAGTGACAGGATACAAAAGATGACTTTAAAAACCCACAGAATAACAGCAGCACACTGAGCAGATTTTCTCAGCATAGCCTGGCAAAATAATTAAGTATATTCTGAAGTTTTTGTTGATTACCTATTAATATTTTAGTAGCATTAATTTTTAAGCAAAGATAAGATATTTTTTTGCAACAGGGACATTTTATAAACAAACTGATTAACTTTTCCACAGACCACAGGAAGATATGAAAGAGTCAAAGAATACAATGACATTGTGGGATGCTACAGACACGGCTAAGTGAACATTAACAATTAAACTTGAACGAGCAACATATGGCATAATCAGCTCTTGTGGCTTAACACAGCAAAGGCTCCAATAGAGAGCAGAAATTCCAGTGAAGTGAATGAAAGAGGATGATTTATGTTGCATAGCTGGTATCTAGGCATTGGACCTTTTATACAAAGCGTGGTGTGCGCTCCACAGACATCAGGTGAATCAATACAGATTTACATTGAGGCTGCACCATGATAAATCATGGTCTGATTAAACTCTAGTTTGCTAAAGACATCTTCATGCAGAGTGCCTGAGAAGCTGGGGCTTATTAGTTGGCATGAAACTGGGATTTCCAACTAGAGATTGTTCACCATGGTTCATACCAACTGCAGTGTGCTGTCATGTCTCACCATAATTCACGAACCACAGCATGTTAAATAGTAGCATTCTTACTCTCATGGTTGCCAGGCTAGGGCTGACAGTATAGGGAGGATGCCTTCTGAGTGGCAGAGAGTGGGTGAGAAACAGATGGACAAAACTGAATTTCTCCTTTGCATTTGGTAGAGTAAGTATTGCTTGTTGCATTTATCATTGCACTGATCAAACTACTTCTTGCGGCTTTGTGACCACGTGAGAAATGTGATCTTCACTGAGAACTGGATAAGTGATGAAACAATGTCATAGCCACCAAATACATGCCAAACTCTACATAGCTCAGTTCAAACCAGAATCAGTCCTACAAAGGTGTGAGGTGAAGTGTGTTACTTTAGACAGCAGAATGCAAAAGCAGGCATTTTAAGAACTTAACTCAGTCACACAGAACCACTTCTTTCAAGATGACACCTGTGCAACAATGCTATAATCACATAACGCTATTAGGGGGTAGGTACTTGTATAGATTCTGCTCCCCCCAGGCCAGTCCAGGGATGGAGGGGAAAACTCTACACTGGCTTAATACATTTACTCAATCACCCAGAGATGTAGGCTCTCTGGATTTCAAGACAATAGCCACCAGAACCTTTTTTAACTAGGGTCCCTTTCCAGCCCAAGAGCAAGGTTCAGACTCTTAACTGGCCTCTGGGACTTAACACATCAGCAACTCAATCTAGAGCTGCGCAGTTAATCTTACCAAGGTAGCATAATTGGTCAGCGGTTTAGGCTGCAAGATTTAGCTTGGAATTCAGTTACACATCAAAACAGACACTATTTATAAACAAGAATAAGGTTTATTCAGTAGAGAACTTAGCACAGACTAGAAGGATTTCAAAATAACAGCCTAGGCAAGTTTTGCCTTAACTTAACAGTAAGAAGCATATTTACCAACATCAGGGTAGCATCCAAGAGTTCAATATTGTCCATTGGAATAGTCCAGGTACCCCCAAGGGGGGTTGAGGAGGAACATCCCCTCCTTGCCTTCATGTGCGCTAAGGCACAAGGGGATCCTTTGTTCTCCCACAAACCACATGGCAGGACAAGAGCATTTCAGGGGTAAGTCCACAGAACAGCAGAGATTGCAGGAACAGAAGAGAGAGAGTTCTCTCCATAGGGTTTGACCATAGGGCAGTCCCAGTCTCCAAAGCCAGGGGCCAATTGGAGTAGACATGGGAGCGTTTGACCATAGGGCAGTTCCAGTCTCCAAAGCCAGGGTCCAATTGGAGTAGACATGGGAGTGTCCAAATGTAGGGTTGCCATGGGGACAACATCTGAATGGTCAGAGCTCTGAAGGGCACACCCGCAGTCATGTGCCCCCCAAATTCCAACCCTGTTTGCTTGTTCGCTAGGCCATCTGGTCTTCTGCCAGCATGGAAGTGTGAAAAATGTAGGGTTATATGGCAGGCCATTGAGGTCATATGGCTTCAATAGGAAATCAACACAGCAGGGTTATCAGCAAGACACATTCCAGGGGGAGGCAGGGGTTTATAGGAATCAATATTTCTATACAGTACTATCTTAGGAAAGGCAGAATAACATCTTAGGAGAGCCAGTTTGGTGTAGCAGTTAAGAGTGCAGACTCTAATCTGGAGAACCTGGTTTGATTCCCCACTTCTCCACATGAAGCCAGCTGGGTGACCTTGGGTCAGTCATAGTTCTCTCAGAGCTCTCTCAGCCCCACCTACCTCACAGGGTGCCTGTTTTGGGGAGAGGAGGGGGAAGGCAATTGTAAGTTGCTCTGAGACTCCTTTGGATAGTGAAAAGCAGGGTATAAAAACCAACTCTTCTTCCTTCAGTGGGAGGGAGAATAAAAGGTACTGCCTCTCCTAAGGTGGTATCTGCCCCTGACAGTGTTGTGTGATTATACCATTGTTCCACAGGTGCCATCTTGAAAGCTATGGTTCTGTGTGAGTGGGTGGACCTGGACCCTGATGATACTGTGTGATGATTTATTTTCAAGATGGTGAGGACTGACTCTTGGCATCTGCCCCTACTCTTCTGTGCAGCTTCTGGAAAAAAAGGATGCTATTACTCCAACTGTGGGATAGAAAGACTAGGTATTTGGGTGGCATTTAAGAGGCAACACAGGAAGGCACAAATGATGTAAGAATTTGGTGTTTCTGCATCTGGCAAGGGTGGCAGCATTTTAAAATGCACAAAGAAGTAGGTTCTGTGGATTGTATATGTCTGTCAATCCCTTCCTACTGTACTGATTCAATACATTCTGGTGAGTTACTATGTGGGGTTTGGCTGCAGGCTCTAAGCATTAGCTTGTTATTAGGCATCTCCTTTTCTTGTTCCTTCTTTATCCACATCTGAGAAGGAAGTTCCTGTTATTTTCCTAGACAGACGGAGGATTGAATTGTAAAATGTAAGGGAGTTGAAAGGCCACAACACCAGCATATGGATAGAACTTTCTTCCTTTGAAAGGGAGTGTACAAGACCAAGTTGCCCTTTGGAGAGGAAAACATCTGCTACAAATGCCGGACTAAGTGAAAGAAAAATATTGAAAAGACTGAGCTGCATGTTCCACATGCCTTGCTTTTTCAGCTAATCCCAGCTTTTCCAGGAAGAAATCCACTCCTTTGCTCTGATTCATGGTCAACCTTTCTCAACCAACCTTCAAACTATACCTCTTCAGATGATTCTGTTTCTCTCACCTCTATGGTATCTTGTTTCCTTATTTATTTATTTCTCTCTCTCTCTCTCTCTCCCCCTCTATGTGCTCCATGTTAGCATTCTGGTTTGGCTTCTGGTTCAACTGCATTTAAACCAGATTTTCGTTCTGGCGTATCCAGGACTGGAGTCCGAATTCTGAAGTGATACACGAAGAGTTTGTTTTATCATGAGCTGGGCTTGTAAAAGAAATGTATGGGTTTGGATTTAAATCACTGTGAACAGAGCGTAGTTCATGGAAGGAATATTTGCCAGTTCCCCTTTCCCACTGTAGCCCCCCATCAGTCTCCTGAAGGTCAGGCAAGAAAGGGCAATTTCTGCCAGTTCCCCCTTCATACTGCACCCCATACTACGCAGGAATTTTTGTGACCTGTATCAATAGCTTTTGGGGAGGGCAGGGACTGCAATGAGATGGAGGGATTTCCCGAGATTCCTTCTGCTAAGCTTAATTAATGAATGAGTAATTAAACTATGGAATTCACTATCAGAGGATATAGTTATGGCAATAAGCGCACAGATGACTGTAAAGGGGGATTAGACAGATTCATGCAGGATAGGTCCATCAGTGGCTACTACCCATAGTGACTAAAGGAAATGTCCACATTCAGAGGCAGTAACCTAGGATGCCAAAGTGGGGAAAGCCTTGACCTCTGTGCTCTGTATGGTGACCCTGTATATATGTAACTAGGTGGACTTTTGGTCTGATCCAGCAAGTCTTTTCTAATTTTCTAGTTGCTGTAGAATGTTAGAAGCCATCCAGACATAGAATCCTATTGCCTGGAACATGCCTGGAACATGCGTTTTCAGGCTAAAAAAACAAATACCTCAGAATTCTACAAATGGCTTCAAATCACTTCCTCCATGGAATGCCTGTCTTCCCCCCCAGGGTGCACTAAGAAGACCTGATTTACAGCTCCCACAATGAAGCATCTAGAGCTATTCAGCATTTAATACTCCCAACTGTAAAAATTGTAGAATTTAACACCCCCAACTGTCAAAACCCTCCTTTCTGCTATCCAGCCTAAATTTGTTAACTGCTGATCTGTAACCATTAATTCTGGCACTTACTATCTTCTTTAACCAAAAATTGTAGTAAAAAAGTGCCTCTCTGAATAAATCACAAGAAATGGATTTGCTTTCTTTTAACATAAATCATATTCATCTGAAGAAACATGTAATGCTGACTGCTGTGAGGCTCTCCTCCTTCTAGGCTTTCTGTTTGGATCCTACTTTTTAAACTATATAGAATATATTTTTAGCCGAGGACAGACCAACAGTAGAAAAGGTCAGAGAATTCAAGTCAGCCCAAAAATTCAGCCCCCAAAGCAACTGAATCCCAGTGTAACTTCACCTGCCTTGTAGCTCATGTGACCCATCTCTGGAAAGCTCCCGTTCACTATAAAAATCCTCCATTGAGCTGCCTTATGCAGATTCAACTGGATGGTGAGTCCCAGTCTCTCCTACCAAAGCTAGATTTTCTTTTAAAGTGAGAATGAATATGTCACATGAGCATAACTTTCAAATATATCCTCTCATCTTTCTATAAATGAACTGAACTGTGCCTTGTTAAGTACATGCCAGGGTATAATAGCTTTGAGGAATTGCAAGGCTCTGGAAAAGGGTGATGATAAAGTAGTCATTTGCTTTGGCAGCACATGTTCTCAAGTTATTTATGGCAGTTGCACTCTAAGTAACCAGTTGAATGTCCAAACACACACACAAAACCAGGAAACCGAATTTGGAGTCCAGCGGCACCTTTAAGGCCAACAAAGGTTTTACTGCTTCAGACCAACATGACTGCTCACCTGGACAAAACCAGGAAGTCATCTGTGTTTTTGAAAGTGCAGAACAGTGAGAAGATAGATTTAGATGGGTAGCCGTGTTGGTCAGAAGCAACAGAACAAAGTTTGATTCAAGCAGAGGTGGAAACTAGTCAGAGGTTCAAAAATACTGATTTTACTGACAAAAATTCCAAAAAAACTGACCAAATACTGACAAATTACTGAACAATTTAATGTCAGCCTACTGATAGGCTAGCGTTTTAAATGTAAAACTAGGACTTTGTTAAAAATTATTATTATCTGGCCTCCACCATTCCCATAGCCAGCCCCATAGTTAGATGTGACCCAGATAAAAGGATTGCACGCCTTTTTATTGATTTTTTTAATGACTAGAGGACAATATTTTCATTATTGTACAAAATTTAAGGCGAAAAAGATTCCCTTTTAAAAATAATCACATACTGCAGATAATAAAACAGCAAAAACATATTAAAAGCCAAACATAAAGTAAAAATTATGACAACAAAACATAATTACTGTAAGGTAAGACTTGTCTTTTACTTTATCTTTGGTTTTTTGATGAAAAAAGAACCAGCCAGCAGCCTACTATGCCTGGTGGAGGCTGTGTCAGGCTGGGCATTGGAACACCCTAGACCGATTGCCCTGCATGATTTCAATGTCCATGCGGATGATGTGGCCTCCACTCAGGCGATGGACCTAGTGTCATCTGTGGTGGCGCTGGGACTCTCCCAATATGTAATGACTCCCACTCACCGGGCCAGACACACGCTCGATCTGATCTTCGCGGCACGGGTCACAGTGGACCAGGTCACTGCCTCAGCAGTGCCATGGTTGGACCATCATACCCTGAAGGCCCATCTGAATGTTTCACACTGACCCTGTCTGGGAGGTGAGCAGATTTCAGCTTGCCCATGGAGCCAAATGGACCCTATGTGGCTTCAAATCGCCCTGGGGGATCCGATGCCCCCTGGCAATTTGTTAGATGAGCTTGTGGAGGATTGGCACAGCTGATGCTTGGCAGCCATCACTGAGATCGTTCCCCAACGCCCTCTGTACCCTTACTCTAGGCTGGCTCCTTGGTTTATCCAGGAGTTGCGGCTGATGGGCTAAGATGGATAGAGAGACAGTAGCAGTGCGCCTGCGACGAAGCCACAAGAACATCTTATAGGACATTTATAAGATCCTATGATATGGCAGTCAGCGTATTATGTGGCCACGATTGCATCTGTGAGCTCATGCCCAGCCCAATTATTTAGAATAATTTGGTCTATGACTGTTCTGCCACAAGGTAGACCAAATGTTAGGGAATTGGACACTGGCTGTGAGGCCTTTGCGAGCTACTTTGCAGATAAAAGTCCTGTCGCTCCACCGTGACCTTCCCACCACAGTTGAGTCAGTAAGTGAACTCGAGGCTCCATGCCTGTCTTCTAGTCAAGTTATGGATTATTTCAGTCTGCTCAGCCTGGAAGAAGTTGACAAATGGCTCTTAACTGTACGCACTACCAAATGCTGCCTTGACCCAGAGGGACAGTTCCCTAGGGCACTCAAGGAAGCTGTGGTTCGTCCTCTCTTGAAAAAGCCATCTCTGGATCTGGCCGAATTGGCTCATTACCGGCCGGTCTCCAATCTGCCCTATTTGGGCAAAATAATTGAGAGAGTCGTGGCAATTCAGCTACAGAACTTTTTGGATGATACTTCCATTCTAGATCCTTTCCAGTCTGGTTTCCGCCCAGGCCACGGGATGGAGACGGCACTGGTTGCCCTCATGGATGACCTCTGGAGGCATCTGGATCAGGGTGGATTGGCAGTGATGTTGCTGTCTTGCCTTCTCCATGACGGTCCCCTATTCAAGTTGCAAGGGTTTTCTCAGCACTGACAACTATAGCTATCCTTCCAAAAGGAAAGCACTTCAAATTATTTTGAATGCATGTAAAAATAGGCAAGTCTTTCATGCACGACCTTATTTCATTAGCCTTTGTATTATTTTTCTTATTGCTTTCTTATTGTTATAGACTGATTTGGACTTCCTGGGATGGGAGAGAAGGGAAGGCAAAGCAAGGCATAAATCCTTAAAGAAAAACAGTTAAAATAAATCAGTACATGGTAGGATTTATGCCAACCTCCAAAGAACACAGACTGCCCGTATGCTGTGACAGGATGCCATTTTGGCTTTTCTGTATGGCCCCTGTTCATCTGCATTGCCCTAAATTAAATTCTCCACACAGTTACTTTTTGATAACAGTCCATTGGAATGCATGACACATTGAACGTGTAGTCTACTGTGAGCAGTCACTGTGGCTGCTTGAATGTGCTGAAAATTTGCAAGTCAAATCAGATAGTCAATTAAGTCTTAAGATATTCATCTCCTTCACTTGCCTGGAAAAAAAAATCCACAGCATGGTGTAATATACACTTAGATTCAAATAGCTGGCAGTGAGGGAAACTGGGGTATATGTGTCCTGCAGAATTTCACACCCAAATGCTGAGTTTAGCTATTAAAAAAAATGTTCAAATCACTGTCCAACATAGAATGTACATGAATTAACCCCTTTCTTCTTTAGTAGATAGTATTGCTCTTTACACAGGCACTGGTTATAATTCACTGAATTTCGTCTGGTGTGAGGAAAATAAATTACCATGGTCTTTATTTTTTGGAAGTGGTGAAATTCTTGGAGATGGGAATCACTACTTGTATTGACGGTGGGATTTGAAAGCACCTGGCAATGATTAGATCCTAGGTTTGATACATAAACACTTTCTTGAGCAGCAATTACATTAAGCATTCAGATAAAGTAAAAAGCAGTCTTTATCCCTTGTAAAATACATTTCCATCGAACTATTAACTTTCTGTTGCCCTTGGTCAAAAGGGGATATTTCTCTATGCCATGTAACCAGCATGAATGAATTCCACAAGAAATGAGATCAAGTACAGTACAGTGGACTTGCATATCTCTACTTAAGGGGCAGGCTGCACAAGCATCTTAAAAGTATCTGCTTCTCATTCCAGCACACATGGCCTTCGTGTATGAATTTCTTTGCTCTTCCTTATTATATTATTCATCACCTCATCACACACCAGGAGCTCAGTGTTCAGAGGAAAAGATCTGTGTATGTTTAATTTTTTTTTACCTTGCAGCTGAGGAAGCCAATGAACCAGCATTATATTCTGCCTCACTGCAAAAATCTTAATTTTGGAAGAATTGCACCACATTTCCATGGACACAAGACCTAGATTTGTTCTCCTTCCTCTGATGGGCTTGAATCCAACAGAGGATTCCTGTGGATAGAAGGGGGGATTTTTGTTGCTCTTCCTCTTTCCAATGCAGATTTGCCTCATGCTTTCCTGGGGCACCCCTATTTTCCAGGAGCAGCATTCCAGCAGGTATTTGGGGCTACAGTAGTAGGAGGGAGGTGAGAAGTCATGTCGCATGCCAATGCATCTCCCCAGCCTTATCTTTAAAAGGTAATTGGGAATCTGCCATAAATATTAAAGGGAGGCTTTCACCAGAGTAGAGAAGTGGCCCCAGGACCATTGTTTCTTTGAGGTTTCCTTTTTGTTTTCTCCCTAAGGAAGCTGAGATGTGCCAAACCTCCCAATAACCCCCCCCCCATCTTTAATATGTAATTGGGAATCTGCCGTGCATATTACAGGAAGGCTTTCACCAGAGGCACAAGCCAGAAGGAAACAGCACAAGGGCTCTTGGCCTGTGGCTCTTGGCCTGGGTCACACAACCAGGGCTTAGCTAATGTACACAATGAGTGGAAGAAGGTCCTCCACTATTGGAAAGAGAGCTACACCAGTTACAGATTTAGTGACCAGGAGCTGTACAGCCATAGAAAAACACCTGTTGGAAAATGCTGACACCAGGACATCATGATAGGACTGCTGTATGGCTTCTTTGCAATCAATACCATGTTGATTGTGGGGTGTATGTGTGTGTGGGGGTTATTAGTGCTGCTGGGGGAATCTTTACCTGGAGCAGGATGTCTGAGGAATGCACTACTTCAGTGCAGATGGAAGCTGTATGGGGATGGGATATATCAAAGAATGGAAGTATGCAGCAAGACTGCTTGCTGCTTATCTAACTTCTGTGGCCTCCCAAGAGCTGATGATGCAAGGGGTCCTACTTCTTCCACCAGAACACTAATACAATGCAATAACAGATCAGTGAGGCACAAAACAGCACACTTTTGTGAAATGTTACAAAAACAGGAAATTGACCTGGCTTTTGTAACGGAGACATGGTTGGAACAAAATGACATGGTGTGTCTGTCCCAACTAACACAACTTGGTTATGCAGTCGTTCATCAACCAAGCACAGTTGACTGGGGGTGGGAAGCATGGCCATTATTCTCTATGAGTCCTTCAACCTCTACAGACTTCCAGTGCAAACTATCACTGGCACTGACTCTATGCTCCTCACATTAGGGACTTTGTTTGTTACCGGCCTCCAGGTTTTCCAGTGGCCACCTTATCTGAATTGGCAGAAGTACTCTCAGATGTAGTGTTGGAAACACTGAGACAGATCATCCTGAGAGACTTCAACATTCATGCCAATCAAGGATATTTTGCCAGCCCCAGTCCAGGATTTTATAGTTTCTTTGACTGCCTTGGGATTCTCTCAAATGGTGACTGATCCAACACATGAAAGAGGTCAAACCTTGGACAATTTTTTGAATGAAGCCTTTAAGGGAAGGTTTGGTTTCAGAGCTGGAAATTCAGTCTGAACAATAATCTAAACACTACCTACTCAGAGCTAGGGTGAAAGTGGATTAGGCAGGCCAATTAAAATGGTCCTGCCATGGAGGCTCATGGATCCTACCAGATTCCAGAATACTCTGGAGGAATGTAGGATTCCAAACACATGCTCCATTAATCCTTGAAGCTGTCCACCTCTCCCACCCTTGGGATGAAACCTAGCTCCCTGGTTTACCATGGAACTGAGTGATCTAAAGAGAACCAGGAGTGTCTAGAAGGGTGCTGGTGGAGAACTCATATTAAATCTGACAGGGAATGCGATAGAGCTCATTGTAAAACCTATGAAGCAGCAGTGACAGCAGCAAAGAAATATTACTTCTCTGATACTGCTGAATCAGCTAGTTCATGATAATCCCAATTGTTCAAGGTAGCACAGCAGCTGCTGACTCCTAAATCTGAGCCTTTATTGTCTCAGGAACAGACAATTAGATGTGACACTTTTGTAAACAAATTTGCTGAAGAAATATCAAGAATATGGTCTGATCTAGATGCTGACTGTAACATAAATCCACAAGAGGAAAGGCCTAATACACCCCCTGGTCCATTTATGGACCACTTTTCATGATTGATGTTCCTGGGATCCATGAAGGCCACTACTTGTGCCCTAGATCCTTGCCCAACCTGGCTACAAAACTCATGTAAAGACCACATCAATGAGTCCTTAGTATCTATTATACTAACTTAGGGCACTTTCCCTCAGCCACTCAAAGAGGTGGTTATTCATCCACTGCTAAAAAACAAATAACCCCCCCAATCCCTAGAGAAAAATTATATGGCTAATTATTGCCCTGTCTCTAACCTGCCCTTCCTGGACAAACTCCCCGTTCACAGCACGGCTGATGAGGCAGGTTTGCAAGGTTCTCCATATACGCCAGCTGTTTACGACTATCCACCACCCTCAAATGGATGGTTTAGTGGAGCGTATGAACCAGACCCTAAAAGGGATGTTACAGAAGGTGTCCTGCGACCAACCTGCTGCCTGGGATCTTCTGGTCGATCCCCTCTTGTTTGCCATTCGAGAAACCCCGCAGGCTTCTACGTGGTTCGCCCCCTTTAAATTGTTGTATGGCCGCCTCCCCCGAGGTATCCTAGGGCTGGTTGAGGACTAGTGGGAAGGGAAGAAGAGGTGGCAGAATATGTAACACGGTTGCAGGAACGCCTGGAATGGGTGCAAGTGGAGGCATGGGCGAATTTACAACAGGCCCAATTGGGTCAGAAGCAGCGGTATGACCGCCATGCCCAGCCCCACACTTTTGTAGACGGGACTAAGGTCCTGGTGTCCCGACAAGTGTTGGCCAGATCCAGAGGGGACCCATGGCAAGGGCCGTTCCCCATAACGAAGGTGTTGGGACCTCTGTCCTATGAAGTGCAATGTGGAAACCAACAGAAACACCGGAAACGCTTCCATGTCAACCACCTGAAGGAGTGGAAGGAACGGTTGGAGGTCGAGGTTGGGGGCCTGGAGCAGGAGCCATCAGCCCTACATGAGGGACCCCTCCCGTGGTCCCTGAACCCCGAGCCCTCCATCCTACCCATGCTGGACCCAGAATTGGACCCAGAGCAACAAGCCCAGATGCTAGCCATTGTGCGACAGGTGCCGGGCATGTTCCACACCACTCCGGGATGTACTCACCTAGCGACTCACCAGATACCCACGATACTAGACAAGGTAGCCCAGATGTGGTGGCGCCCCCGCCCCAAAAATGGTGGGAGGTAATCGGGAAGGAAATGTGCGATATGTTACGCTTATGCATTATAGAGCCCTCCCAAAGCACCTGGCGCAGCCCTATAGTCCTCGTGCCTAAACCAGACGGGTCAGTACGCTTTTGCGTAGACTATAGGAAGGTCAACAAAATATCAACATTTGACGCCTACCCGATTCCTTGAGCGGATATCCTAATCGACCAGCTAGACCAAGCCAGGTACCTCTCAGCCCTCGACCTGACAAAGGGGCACTGGCAGGTCCCTGTAAATCCGGCGGATCGAGAAAAGATGGCATTCGCAACCCCTCAAGGCCTCTTTCAGTTTCGGCAGATGTCCTTTGGCCTCCAGGGAGTGGTCGCGACGTTCCAGCGGCTGGTGGACAGGGCCCTCGCTCAGTGTGACAGTTTTGCCAAGGCTTACATCGATGATATAGTGATCTGTAGCCCAGACTGGCCAACGCATCTACAGCACATACAACAGTTCCTCAAGGCCCTACGGACAGTGGGGCTACATGCCAACCTGCAGAAAAGTCGATTTGGCTTCCAGGAACGCAAATATCTCGGCTTCATGGTGGGTCAGGGCCGCCTACGGCCGCTGCCGGAAAAGGTGGTCACGGTGGAACAGCACCCGCGACCCACCACAAAACGTCAGCTTCTCCGGCTTCTGGGGATGGTAGGATATTATAGTAAATTCATCCCGCACTTTGCAACAAAGGCCAGCCCCTTGACGGACCAACTTAAGAAAGGGCAGCCAACCACAATATGGTGGACACCGGGTGCCCTACAGGCCTTCGAAACATTGCGGACAAGTTTGTCGCAGGAGCCGGTCCTGCAGAATCCAGATTTCACAAGACCCTTCATACTGACGCCTCGGGAACCGGCCTTGGTGCAATGTTAGCCCAAGGACACGGCATTACTGAACGGCCGGTGCTCTTTATCAGTCGGAAGTTACAGCTGGCTGAACTGAAGTATTTCACGGTCGAGAAAGAGGCACTGGCAGTGAAATGGGCCGTAGGCTCTCTCCAATACTATCTGCTAAATAACCCTTTCCACTTGGTAGTAGACCATGTACCACTATTATGGATGGAAAGGATGAAAGACCACAATCCCAGAGTATTAAGGTGGTATATGTCTCTTCTTCCCTTCCAGTTCTCCATCCAGCACTGTGCGGGATGTGAACACCTGGTAGCAGATTACCTCTCATGTTTCCACGAAGAACCCCCGGCAGCCAGTCTGGGGGAGGGGTATCTCGGTCATGACCAGGAGCTCCCGGACCCAGCGGGAGATGGAGGGAACCCGATCGCCAGATGGCCAACCTTACTCACCCGGAGGACCAAGGAGAAGGGTGGGGAACCTGGAGGAGGGCTGAACGCACGAGAGGCCGCCGCGGAGGAGACTGGAGAAGTCGGCGAAGCCAGGGGCAGCAGTGCAGGGCCCCCGAGGGGACAGCGGGAGATGCAAAGCCAAGACGCAGCTCAGTGGCGGGCCCAAGCTGCTCCAAGCTCGACAGCGTGGAAGCCGGCTGATGGGGCCATGGGGAACCTGGGACCAATGGCGGCAGCAGGCGCAGAGGCATGCCAAGGCTCGACTCCGAGGCCGGGAGAAGGGGTGGAGTCACCGGCCTTGGCGTCAAACCCTTTACAGTGGGGAGGGGCCGGAAAAGGGTGGGAGAAGGAGGCTGAGGGGGTAACGAGATGGCCGATGAGGAGGAATTGGGATGGCTATAGCTGTGAATGGCAGAGAGAGAGAGGCGAGTGCTAGAGAGAGAGAGAACGGGAGCTGGATGGTGGGAACTGTGAAAGCCAGAAGCCCAGGGGGGTAAGAGGGTGACGCAACCTTCTGCACACTCCGTCGTCTGAGGCCCCATCTCTCTCCGGTGGAAGGACCCACCTCGGCTCAAGCTCTTTCTCTCTTCAGCTCCTCCCCCCCTTTTGTCATGCGGTGGAGCCACACGAGCGGTAAACTCTGACAGCACGTCCCTTGTTCATCGGGGCAGAACGGCGACCGGTGGCCAACCCCCACCGGGGCGTCATGAGTGTGACATGGGTGTGACATGGGTGGGGGTGGGTCCCCTGGGTCCCCCCCGCCAGCTGGCTGCCAGTTGGGAGGAGCTCCCAAAAGCAGGGGAACCCCCATCCGGACCGGGGGGCTGGCAACTCTATACTCTTCTCACTTTCCACAAACTATGCAAAACTAAATTATCCAAGAGGGCCTTTTGCACAGAAAATAAGGGCAGCACTGTAACTATGTGATTCAGAAAGAAGCCTGGGGTAAAGGGTTAGGGTCTGCAGACTATACCACTGTGTTAATTCATATTATCTGTTGCTGTAAGTTCCTGCTATGCAATTTTTGCATTTATCATGCCATGTTAATACTTATGTTTTGCTTCACCTCTGGTTACATCCAGATCTCCACAAGTTACATCATATTGCACTATATATTGGATGTTGCACTGTCTATTGGATGTTCTACCCTTTTGATTGTACTGATTTATTCTGTGTAATTGAGGCCCAATGAGAAAGGTGGGCTATAAATAAATAAACAATGTTTATTAATTCGTTCCATCCACAGAAATTACTACTGGATCCAAGCCATGGTCTGGTACCAGGTATGTGAAGTCTGCTGCCATATGAATTTTCCCAGTCATTAAAATCTGTGTGTTTTCACCTTCTGAAGTAAGTGTAAGACCCCAGTTCCTGGTTCCCAAGGAATTTATAAAAATAAAATCAGAATAACTATCCATAATGAAAATCAGTAAGAGCAGCAACAGTAACATTTAACCCTCCCAACTGAAGTAATAGGGCAGGAATTTCATGCCAGTTCACCTAGCAACTTTACTCTTGAGTTTTAGGTGCCAGTGAAAACATTTCTATATTTCTAGGCAAAAGGCAAATTAATTGCTGTTATAAGTTTTTCTCCCCTCAGCCTCCTATTATAGCATTATATCTAATTCTGTCCTGGACCCTAAAGTGTGCATTAAAAAATCCACACAATGGGGCAAGAGACAGTCAAGAGAGATTTTTTCTGCAAATCTGCAAAGTCCCATTTTGGGGGTGGTATCTAGCCATACAACAATATTATTGAGCCTTCCAAGCTTTGGTTTTTGTCAGTCAAAGGCAGGGGAAAGACTGAAAAGGGGAACAGATGGCATGGAATTAAGGAAGCAGGAAAAAGGAAGAGAAGGAGGGCCTATTCCCAGGGGCTCTCAAGGAAGCGATGGTCTGCCCTCTCTTTAAAAAGCCATCCCTGGATCCAGCCGAATTGGCCAACTACTGGCTGGTTTCCAATTTGCCCTATTTGGGCAAATTAATAAAGAGGGCGGTGGCGATACAGTTGCAGAGCTTTCTGGATGACACTTCCATGCTGGATCCCTTCCAGTCCAACTTCTGCCCAGGTTACGGGACGGAGACAGCACTCGTCGCCCTCACACATGACCTCCGGATGACCTCACAGATGACCTCCAGAGGCATCTGGATCGAGGCGGGACGGCGGTGCTGCTGTTGTTAGATCTGTCGGCGGCATTCAACATGCTCAATCATCAGCTGCTCGCCCACCGCCTTGCCGACGTGGGTATCCAGGGTCTGGCCCTGCAATGGCTTGTCTCCTTTCTCCAGGGTTGGGGACAAAGGGTGGCACTTGGGGAGAAGCAGTCCCGAAGGCACCCACTGGTTTGTGGAGTGCCCCAAGGAGCAGTGCTCTCCCCAATGTTATTTAACATCTATATGCGCCCCCTTGCCCAGATTGCCCGGAGGCATGGGTTTGGGTGTCATCAATATGCAGATGACACCCAGCTCTATCTGTTGCTGGGTGGTCAGTCTGGCTCTACCCCTGGGCATTGCCGGACATGGATGGATGGCTTAGGTTGAGTCGGCTGAAATTGAATCTGATGAAAACGGAGGTCCTGTGCCTAAATTGGAGTGGTCCGGGGTTAGGGGCCCCACTTTCGGCCTTTGGTGCCAGCGCTGAGGGTCAGGAGTTTGGGAGTGCTCTTGGATCCCTCCCTGACAATGGAGGCCCAGGTAGCAGCCACTGCCAAGGCAGTCTTTTACCATCTTCAGCTGATTAGGCAGTTGGTCCCCTTCCTCGAATGCAATGAT
>NW_015176463.1:710769-712221 GCF_001447785.1 Gekko japonicus | reverse complement strand
CAGCCTGTGCTGAAGTCCTTGCACTGGCTTCCAATAGCGTTCCAGATTCGCTTCAAGGTGCTGGTTTTGACCTTTAAAGCCCTTAATGGTCTGGGGC
Organism: Gekko japonicus; assembly: GCF_001447785.1. Taxonomy (NCBI): domain Eukaryota; kingdom Metazoa; phylum Chordata; class Lepidosauria; order Squamata; family Gekkonidae; genus Gekko; species Gekko japonicus. The sequence goes on along the minus strand of NW_015176463.1, from coordinate 712,124 downwards.
CTCCCTACCTGAGGGACTGCCTTTCCCCATATGTTCCCCCAAGGGCACTGCGATGGGGAACGCAAAGCCGTCTAGATTAGCGGTAACTAGGACCAGAGAATTCTCCCTGGTGGCGCCAACGCTGTGGGACGAGCTCCCTCAGGAGATCAGAGCTCTACCTCCAGCAGTTCCATAGAGCAGTTAAAACAGAGCTATTCCGCCAAGCGTTTCAATAAGAACTGACTATGCCGGTGGTGTCGCACTAGCACTTTATCACAGGATGTATTAGCTGGAATTTTATGGAATTGTATTTTATGTTTTGTAATCGCGGGTTATAACTGTATGTTGGTTTTAAATGGTTTGTAAGCCGCCCTGAGCTGCTTTGGTGGGAGGGCAGGGTAGAAATTTAATAAATAAATAAACAAATAATAAGCTGCAGAGGAAATTAGGTGGGTGGGAGAGGGAAAAAAGGGAAGAGGCTGCCAGGAGGTGGGAAGGACGCAAAACTCAGGGGCAGATAAAGGTAGCTTGGGTGGTGGGTGGAAGAGAAGGAAGTAGGAAAAGGGAAGAGGCTATGGGGGCTTTCAGGGAAGGGAAGGAGGAAATACAATGAGAGGAGAAGATGAGATCCCCCCCCTTCAAGTCCCTGTAGGTCCTTTGTTTGTACGCTCATATTTTGAAAGGTCTGCTTGTGACACGTCTTTTAACTAGCTTTTAACTAGCATTTAAGCCTATTAAATAGCAGATAAGGAATTTCTTATTAAACTGATACTGTAACAATGGAATTATATTTTACTCCTTGTTGAAAAATTAGGAAAGCTAGAAAAAAGCTTATTTCTTTTCTTTTAAATTTTGATATCATACTATAAAAGCACAGAAAAAGCAAAGTATGTTATTTTCAGGCCCATAGTGTGAAAGTTATGCTCATGGTGTTTATATTTCACAATACCTGATATTAACAAAACAAATGATAGTCAACACAATCAGGCCCTTTGTATCATCTGGAAAATCACATTGGAGGGATGATGTACATGGTAGCCCCCCTTCCTCCTTCATGGCACCCTGATATTTCTTCATTCTTCTTAAAATCTTTTTCCCCCCAGTACACATGAAAATGCTGTGGAGACACTGTTCTGTTCTACCAATATGTGGAATGGCAGTGTCCAAATCCTAGTGTACTCCAATACAGAAATAACTCTGCCATCCTATTATGTCTATGGCAAAGCATAGGTCCCATTCCAGATCCAGGCTGGCTGGAGACTGCTGACTATTATTTATTTAGGCCACTTTCAGACTGCTTCATAATTAAAGTTCTGAAAGTGGTTCATAAAAATAGAAACAACACCATTATTTATTTATCTATTTTTGCGGGGATT
>NW_015176463.1:709048-710714 GCF_001447785.1 Gekko japonicus | reverse complement strand
CAATTGATTGCAATAGTCATAACAATAAGTGACTAAAATCATTGCAGCAGTGAGAATTGAGAGTACTAGCTAAAACATTAATTATTGACAAATGCTGGGGGAAAATAAAAAATACCTTCATTCAGGCTTAAAACTGAAAAAGAGCAGATACCAGATAAACAAGTGCACGCCACGAATTTCAGACATAAGGCATCACAATCCAGACCATAGTGTCTCTGTGGCCACCCACCTCACTTCTGAAGATGGGGACACGTGGAACTTCTCTGACACAATGTTGATAGCAGCTGGACATAAGAATTCCTTAAGCAGGCTTCAGTTACTAGTCTTCCAGCATTCTGGCCTATACAATGTTGCCCATATTGGAGCAATCAGCCTTCTGAGAAAAGCACACACACACACAAACAACATTGCCCCTTCCATTCTACCTACCTTTTCTCTGTTGCTATGTGCTGTCAAGGACCGATGGGCTGCTCCCCGCAATGCAGTTCTGTAGTTATAAAAGTTACCAGTTGGGTCCATCTGATGCTAGAAGAATAGGACCATGACCAAGTTAATTAATCAGAAGGTACCTGGATTTTCTTTGCAACATGAAGTTTAGAATCTGATTAAAAGGCAGCCTGACCAATGGACACAAATAAACTGAGAGAACACAATTCTGCCTTTCTTTTTTAAAAATCTGTTGTTCTTTCATCTCTTCCTCATCTCTCCTGTGGTTGCTGATTCAATGATTCTTATCTGAGATAAAATCCTTTAGTTGCTTCTAAAGATACTGTCAGAAAATCATTTTTTATGGATGATCACTGCGTATCTTGGTTTTTTTGTTGGGCACTGATTGATTCACACAGGGCACATGATGTTTACTCAATAAATAGTGACTGACATGCCTTGTTTAATCTCAGTCTCATTTCTACAATGCTCAGTGCAAGATAAATAGCACCACTTTGCCCTGAATTCCAAATGTTTCTGTTCAAGTTGTTGTGCTCTGAAGTGTAATATTAAACAGAGTTATGTCTGCTTAGGATTGTTCTGTTGCCTCATTGTAACCTGACTTGCCCATGCATTTTCCCCTATTCCCACACTTATAGGGTTGATTCACTACCTAATGGAAACATAACAGTGGTCAAAGAGAACCCAAATAAACATCCATACTTTTGAAATAACTTCCACCAAAGATAATTTGCTCTTTAGGCTCAACACTGGATAGGAATAGAAGTCTAAAACTGCAACATTCCAGCATAATAGCTTTATAGATTATGGTAGTCAAGCCTTGTATTGGCTAGCTCAGGTAATGCTATGAGTAGGTGAACAAACTATTATGTGGGCTCCAAGGGGACAGGAGCAGGCCTTTTCAACACATTAAAGGGAGATGTCTCTCAAGAAGGCTTCTTTACCTGGAAGGGAATAATCAGACTAGGGTTGCCAAATCCAATTTTCTTACCGGCGGGGGAGCCTTGCCGGGCTCCGGGAGCCGGTCTTCGATGTGTGCGCACACAAAGCGCGCGCTGCCAGCACGTCACCGGAAGTGACATGCGACGTCGATCACGTTGAGGGCGGGGCCCCGATCGTCGGAGGGAAAACCATAGACTTTTCCCTTTGATGATCGGGGCTACGCCCCCAACGTGATTGACGTGGTTGTGTCACCTCTGGTGACGCAGCCACGCTGCGC
>NW_015176463.1:684760-709035 GCF_001447785.1 Gekko japonicus | reverse complement strand
CCCCCCGGGGCCCGATTCCACGGCGGCAGAAATCGGGCCTCCAAAGCGGGGGGTCCCCCCCCCCCCGCCCCCACTTGGCAGCCCTAAATCAGACTCTTGATCCATCAAAGTCAGTATTGTCTACTCAGACCAGCAGCGGCTCTCCAGGGTCTCAGGCTGAGAACTCCTGTAGACTCAACAGAGGGTTGAATTGCTAAAAACAACATTCTCTACAGAACAAACTATATGTTGGTGAGGGCAATATTTCCTTGTCTGATCATTTTCCTTCAAGTCTGTCTTATCTATGATAAGCTACACCTGCTTACAACCTTACAAAACCCCTTCAGCACTATCCTTTCTGTTAAGTGAAGCAATACTAAGATCTGCAGAACCCACAGTGGTGCAACAGTGTAGTTTATTTACTTACTTACTTAATTTATAGTCTGTCATTAATGCTGAGACTCTGGTGGATTACATTTTTTTTAAAAAAAGAAAAATATAACTACATCAAACCACCTGAATGTGCCTGAGAGAGGGTGAGGACCTAACTGCATGACACAGTTTTCCAAGGTATTTCTCCAAGTCATCTCAAAGGATGTGGAATGGGAGGTCTGTGTTTCCCAGGCATATGCTGGTCAGATTTTGATAAGGACTATCACATTAAGGGGAAACAGGCTTAAACTACAGGGAGGGAGTCACTATTCGGCCCATGGATGGGTATACAGTAAGCTTCCACGCTCAGAAGGCTCATTCTGTTTTAAGTCAGGAAAATGGTGCTTGGGGAGGAGGACTTAAACTTCCTAAACATACATGCCATAGTCCCAATGTTAATCTGGCTTCTGCATGGAACTCCCAAACCATATCTGCTGACACAGCCCAGGGATGTATATCCGGGAAAAGCATTGTTATAGTTAGGTCAATTTGGTGTCCATTATTTATACTGCTAATCTTCTGAGTCCTATAAAGGAGAACAAATATCTCATGCTGGAGATATATATGCACAGAGCAGCAGATTGACAATACACATATGTTCAGGAATTAGTTCCCTGAGTGCCCTGGCAATAGGGGAAAAAACAGAAGTGATGACAATATTAGACCTGAGGCCCCAAGCATTGTTGCAATTTTGGTTCTTGAAAATGTTACCTCATAGACCCCTTAAGAGGTTTGCAGTTTTATTTGCAGAATTATTACAGGCAACATCAACAATGAACCTGGCAGGAATTATTACAGGCAACATCAACAATGAACCTTGCAGTTTTATTCCAAGCAAACATACATGTTTTCCACTTTGTGGATGGATTACCAATGGATAGTTTGATCTGCTGTTTTCCTCACTGGCAGAAATCAGTCTTCCGGATTACCAAGCACTGGATTTTTGGATGGCCACTGATCTGGATGTATGAATTGCTGTTTCAGTCAAAATAGTGACAGAATTCGGGTGTTATGGCACTTTTAGCTCTGCTCTCCATGGCTTGAACTAAAAATACAGACCTTGAACTGTGTCAGGAATCAGTGTACACTCCTTCATGAGTCAGGTATTTTCTGGGGGTTTTGATGTGTATTTCTTCTCTGAGCATTTGGTACGATACACAAGGTCCATTGTATCATTCAGCATCTTTACAGGAATATGCAGCCTAACCAAATGCACAAAAATATGAGTAACAAAAATACCTCAAGAATAAAAAATTTGGCTGTTTTGACCTTTGACCAGGTCTTCTTTAATCTGGAGACTGGACTCATGTTCATACCAGCTGGAGAGAAAGAAGAAGAAAGAGGGAGGCAATTAAGGAAACAGAGACCCTTTCCACACCTGTGATTCCCTATAGAAATGGCACCAAGAAACTTACATATGATTGCCATCAACGAATTAAAATTCCCTATGTTAAAGCACTCTCGAGCAACATCAATGAAGAACTCAATCACTTGTGCTCGTTGCTTCTTTTTTGCAGGCTGCAAACAGACAAATAAAACAGACATGAAAGACAAGTGTAAAAAACCCCAACTGTGTGATATGTCAAGGCCGCTCCACTGGAGATGCCCTATTCTACAGCTCAATCAATTGATTTCAGAAAACATCCAGCTACAAAATTCCACTGAAGCTGTTTGATTAATGACACTCACTACCAGCAGCTTGCCAAAGCAATGCTCCCACTACAGAGAGTTACCAGAACCTATTATACCTTTAGGAATGTATTCAAGCCTGACCCAACACGGATGCATAAACCTGTACTCTTGAGACTATTAAATCCGTGGATATACTATCCAACTAGCTGTCAATAAAATGCCAATTACTGTAACTTTTTCTGGGCTTCATGCCAATCGCAGCATCTTTTTCTGGGCTTTATCTTGAAAAGAAGAAAGTAAAAGCAGGTCATAAATTGCTAGTGAATGTTATTTTTTGCACTTGCTGTGTTTTTCAATAATCCAGCCTTTATTTATGGTAACAAGTGGGCAGTTGTGCAATTTAATTTTAACTCACAGTGATTACATTGTGATAGAGATTTAGTTTTTGTTTTTTTAAAGATACAGTGAAGTTCTGAAACTGAGCTGTTACTCTTGTTTTAAACAACCTATCAGATTACATCAATTGTCTACCTACTCAACAAACGATTCCAGATGCTCTAAAATAAGTCTCCGATAACAAATTTATTTATTTGACTTTTATCCTCTCCTTTCCCTGCCAGGCAGGGCTCAGGGCAGCTTCCAACAATTAGATATACAATAAAATCAACATCATAATTTAAACCAAAACTTAAGTATCTATTGTATCAGCTGGCACCCCAACAAGCCTTCAGGGTGGATAACTAAGGGGCAGCCAGTACAGCGAGATTTGCGGCACAACAGTGAGAGGGCCAGGTAATCTTTCCAGGTGACACTATCCTCAACCATATGTCTGGTGGAACATCTTGGTCTTACAGGCCCTGTGGAACTGAACCAAGTCCTGCAGGGCTCAAGTCTCACTAGGCAGAGAATTCCACCTGATTGGGCCCAGAGCTGAAAAGGTCCTGGTCCTGGTCAAGGACTGCCAGACCATTCTGGGGCCAGGGATTACCAGTGAGTTGTTACTAAATGAGCATAATGCTCTCTGAGGGATATACAGGGAGAGGTGATCCCACAGATACAATGGTCCCAGACTGTTTAGGGCTCTAAAGGTAAGTACAAGAACCTTGGATCTGATTCAGTATTCAACCTGTAGCCAGTGGAGCCTACAAATGGCATAAGAACCTCTGCCAGAAAACCTTGGCCAGAGGCAGGCTATACTCCACACTCCCATCTATGTCAGTTCAAACTAAGGCTGGCAATACTGCTGTGGTTGCCTAGCAACCCCCACAATTACCAATTATTTGAGGGTGTTTTAACCTCCCAGTGTATTTTTTTTAATTCAGCTTTTTCTGCAAATGTGGGGCTTTCCTTAGGTTTGTAGAAAGATCTGTCTCATCTGTTCGTAGCACCAATCTCTGGATTCAAATATCCACAGATGGGTCTACACTGGGAATTAGATATATTGATGACAAGTGGAGAACCCAGGAGACTTGTGGGGAATCCCACTTTCCCCCTTTTACTTGCTCATGTATTGGGGCTCCTGCCCCCTCTGCAGGGACCCACTAAACTCATAGGGGAAGGGGACCACCTACCTCCCTGCCACTCTGTCTACATGCTCACCTGTCCTTGTTGCTCTGCCCACACACCTGGCCCCTTACCACTACTGGCTGGGGAGGACGACAGCAATTACCAATCTCCCTCTTTCCCATGTCCACCTGCCACATCTGGCAATCTGGTTCACACTGTGGCAAGCACAGACATAACACCTCTGTTTAGGGGGATTTAACCACCCCTCTATTTCTAAAAGAAGGAGCTGCGGTGGCTCAAGTGGTTAAGACGCTGAACTGCAGGCTGTGGAAGGTCAGTAGTACAGCAGTTCGAGACCCGAGTGTGCCGCATGATGGAGTGAGCTCCCATCTCTAGTTCCAGCTCCTGCCAACCTAGCAGTTCGAAAGCAAGAAATTGCAAGTAGATAAATAGGTACCACTTGGGTGGGAAGGTAACAGCGTTCCGTGCGCCTCGGCATCTAGTCATGCCGGCCACATGACCACGGAAACGTCTTCGGACAGCGCTGGCTTTTCGGCTTTGAAACGAAGATGAGCACTGCAACCCTAGAGTCGGATTCGACTGGCTTTCGAGCAAGGGAACCTTTACCTTTTAACATTTCTAAAAGTTTTGATATTTGTCTGTAAACCTGAGGGCTTCTCCAGACCTGCAGAAAAACATCTAATGTGTGTACATGCCCCCATGTTCTGGGTCTATTGATTCTCACAGAGGCCAGGTTCACTATTAGATATATTATGTGTGTGTTAATATGTGTTTATTAGTAAAATTATCAAAGGGACATAACTGAGCAAAAGTTATGCCTACACATCTTTCACTTACCATGCAAATTTCTGTTGCTACAAGATAGCACAGTCTATTGAACCATTTTACATAGGCCTCAAGGTTACTAGTCTTCTGTTCACTGAAACAAGGCTGGAAAACAAAAATCCAAAGTGATACATAACTAAATTTGGTTTAGTTCGTAACAAAAATTAATCAGAGCAACTGTCAACATTCTTTTGTCACCAACAGTATATACTTGTTTGAACACACAGACACACACACACCTGATGAGGCAGTGCATGCCACTGCACAAGAAGCTGCAGATGTGTTGGGTATAATAGAGTGTGACGCTTCCTACAAATCAAATCAGTGCATGATGAACAACCCCATTTTGCCTACTGCAATTGCTCAGGAGGCAATTTATTCCAATCCTCACGTGCAAGGATATGAAGAGCCAGAATATTACAGTATGCAAAGAGCTAGAAGAATCTAGAAAAAAATAGAATCTGACAAGCATGCCTTTCCATGTAATACGCATTTAGTTTTCATGTTTGGGCTCCAGGAGTTCCCACAGTTCAGCAAATGCAATTGCACATGGTGTTGTCTTGCATGAAACAAATTTTCTGATTTGGTTAAGGATAAAGAGGATTTCAGTAAGCGTACTAAACAATATTTGTCTAAAAATATTATTTCCTTCACATCCTCTTGTTTTGGGAAGAGTAATATCTTCACTACAGATCTCTTTATCTCTGACCTATTTCTGTATCATTGGTTGCTGTGAAACAAGTCACTCAGATGGCAAAATTCATCAGGAAAATGTCACTCTTGTGACATATGCTCTTCAGAAGGTGGTTACTAGGAGATTTCATGTGAGTGAGAACTCTCACCCCCCACCCCAAATTAATTTTAGTCTGGTGCCTACATTCTACAGAATTTTTTTTAAAATCCCATCATAGTTTTCCAGAGAGGTCCCATAACTTGGAATTGATTAAAATACTTATATCCATTAACACCCACTAGAGAGTATTGGGAGTTAATATCAAAATTTCCAATTAAGGGCTTGACGATATCCTAAGGATAAGATGGGTAAAAGGGAAACTTGAAGGAAGAAGAGGTTTTTATATTGGGGGAAAGCAATACGGGAAACCATATTTGTTTGTTAAAAAAACTTACCCTAATGTTTAAGAAGATTAGGAGGTTAAGGAGATTAGGAGGCGGAAATGTCAACTGTACAGTTGACATTGACAGGGAGGTTGTGGAGAGGTACCTGGCTGTAGTGGACGAATACATATCCCCTGGGCCAGATGGTGTGCACCCAAGAGTGCTCAAAGAACTTTCTAATGAACTTGCAGAACCTCTGTCCATCATCTTCATGGACTATAGGGCAGTTTGGTGGATAGGGAACTGGTTAGAGGACTGCACCCAAAGAGTGGTGGTCAATGGCGTTTCATCAGATTGGAGGGAGGTGCCCAGTGGGGTGCCGCAGGGCTTGGTTTTGGGCCCGGTACTTTTCAATATTTTTATCAATGATCTGGATGAAGGGGTAGAAGGGCTACTCATTAAATTTGCTGATGATACCAAATTGGGAGGGGTAGCAAACACCCAAGAAGATAGAGTTAAAATTCAACAAGACTTGAATACTCTGGAGAAGTGGGCGGTTGCAAACAGGATGCAATTCAACAAAGATAAATGTACAGTATTACATCTGGGCCACAAAAATGTCAAGCACAAATACTGGATGGGGGATACGTTTCTGGGGAGTAGCGTATGCGAAAGAGATCTTGGGGTAAGAGTGGACTGTAAACTAAATATGAGCAGTCAGTGTGATGTGGTGGCAAAAAAAGGCAAATTCAGTCTTGGGTTGTATTAAAAGGGCCATAGCATCGCAATTGCAAGAGGTCATAGCCCCTCTGTATACTGCCTTAGTCAGGCCGTACCTTGAGTACTGTGTGCAGTTCTAGAGGCCTCATTTCAAAAGGGATGCGGACAAAATTGACAGGGTGCAGAAGAGAGCGATGAGGATAGTCAGGGGTCTGGAAACTGAGCCCTACGAGGAAAGGCTTAACGGTCTTGGGAATGTTTAGTTTGGAGAAGAGGAGATTGAGGGGGGACATGATTGCTCTCTTTAAATAGTTGAAAGGCAGAAAGGTATCCGCTGGATATTAGGAAAAACTTTTTCATGGTCAGAGTGGTTCAAAGGTGGAATCAGCTGCCTAGAGGTGGTTAGCTCCCCTTCACTGACAGCTTGCAAGAAGAAACTGGATGAATATTTGTCAGAGATGCTTTAGGCTGGTCCTACATTGGGCAGGGGGTTGGACTAGATGGTCTGTATGACCCCTTCCATACTTCACATGAAGCAAGGAATACTTTTAAAGTGAAGTCAAATAAAATATAGTAGGCCCAAGCTTGTTCAGTAGGATTGGATATAAACTGAAATTAATGAATGCAACTCTGGTAGCTCTCGCAAGTCATAAAATCAGATAAAAAGACCTAGATTGTGTTGATTTCGAGGCTGCTCTTGCTTATACTGAGCATTCTGCCAAAATACTAGATCTCAGGGGCATCCACTAAAGTCAATGGGCAGAAGATTCAGGACTGACAAAAGGAAATCATTTTTACACAGTGAGTGATCATACTGTGAAATTTGCTACCAGAGGATGTAGTGATGGCCGCAAGTATAGATGGCTTTAAGAGAAGATTAGACAGATTCATGAAGAATAGGTCTGTCAGTGGCTACTAGTCATGGTGACTAAAGGGAACCTCCACATTCAAAGCACTAAACCTCTGGATACCAGTGCCAGGAGGCAACATGAAGGGAAGGTCTCAGCCTCTCTCTTGTTTGTTGGCCCTCCAGAGTAACTGGTTGGCCACTGTGTGAGACAAGATGCTGGACTTATGGCATATTGAACTATGGCACAGCAAGGCAATAAAATTATTGCTACTTGGCAGGACAGGGAGTTGGCTAGTTGCTTCAGCAATAGGTATACATTTCCTCCCTTACTTCCAAGCAATGTTCCCTCTGAGTTAGTGTGATTTTTAGCAGATTTTTAGCCTCTGGCTCACACATTTTTGTCTTCGCTCAGGAAGGATGGCTCCAGAGCAAACTAATTTATGCAATAGCCAAATTGCTCACTCACACTTTGAATGCCAGTAGCTCACAAAGTAGAATCTTTGCTCACAAGACTCCATAGCTTAAAGGGAGCATTGCTCACAAGGTCTAATTGAAGGCAATAAATCTGACTTCATTCACCCTTGTTAACACTGTCATATGGTTAGGTCTGACTAAGTGGTACTATAAAATCATGTTCACTACATGATCCCTGACTGCCTAGAACTATGTGGTTTATAAAAAGGAGCCTTTGCGTCATGAGCCAGTCAGCTGTCTCCTCCTCCGAGGATGAGGAAATGGAAGTATCAGGCCCTGCACTGGAGGAGAGCCTGCTTGAGCAGCTGGCGGAGCCAACTCAAGAAGCGTCAGGAGATGAGGGTTGCTCATTCTGGCAGGAGACGAAAGAAAAGGGACAGAGATCAGAGTCTCATTCACCATTGGTGTCTCCTGAACCAGCTGAGTGCAGAAGACATTGGGAGCATTAGACAGCCTGGGAAAGATGAAGAAGTGCTCGTTTAATTGAACAATGGAGTTCAGCTTTAGTTACTGAAGCTGAGTCCTTTCAGGAGCAAAAATAATAAGCTGGTGAGAAGTAATACCTGTGCTTCTGGCATGAATCAGCTAATTAGGATAATAAGAGAAAAACGATGAGTAGAGCTCATTGTGGAAGCAACCTCACTACCACCCCGTGAGCTGACCCACTCCGCAAACAGTGTATTGCCTCGTGTGCTGCCTTGCATCTTGTTCTGTTAACCCGTGTGTTTTGCAGCTAGGAATCCAGACCCTGTCTCCTGCCCTCGTTTCCAAGCCTTGGACCTCGACCCCAGAATTCCCTGTTCCCGACTTTCGGACTGAACCTCTGGCTCTCAGACTCTCTGCGGGTTTGTTAACTTTACTCTCGTCTCTTGTTTTTGGCTTAATGGATCGTGACTACATCTGTGCATCCCAATCTTCCAGGTAGAGTAAAAAGCACCGGGCTCTGCCCTGAACACGACATTTGTTTTGCTTGTTATCAACTGTGTTTGCGCATTCTGGAAACTCGTGTTCGGTAAACATCAGGCGTGGCCTTAAATGTGACACCCTGAGAAAGACACTGAAAAAAATATAATGCCAAAGCTATAGCAAATGTTGTATGTATTTATTTTAATTATTAAATATTAAAATTACACACTTTGAATGCTAAATGGGGAAATATTGGCTGCAAACAGGCAGAAGCAATGTGAATATTCTCAAAGCAATGGAGACAGTTCAGGAGACATTTCCAGTCCCTCCTAAAGCCTATCGAAAACATATATGTAAACACCCCTGTTCAAAATATATCCCTATTCAAAATACAGTTTGAACCTATGCATATGTAAGCAAGTTTACATGGGGAGTTGTAAATATCCATAATCTAGTCCTGGTTCTGTCATTTTTGTCCAATATTTCAGATTAGTGTGGGAAGATTCCACTGGTCTTTCTATCTGTTTCATTTTTATCCCATCCTTCCTCTAAGCAGCTCAAGGCACATTGCTCTATACATGATTCAAAATGTTTTAAAAAGCCAAAGACATAAATCAGTGGTCCAATATGCACTTAGAATTCCACATATGGAGGTGGCATCTCTGCTCTCAATGAGAATAAGAATGTACAATGAGAGGATTCCCAAGAGCACATGGAAGGCTATGGATTTCACTCCAAGAGACACTGAAACAATGATTTATTCAGAAGGAGAAGCTTTCAATGCCTCCCTGGTTGGCTGAAATACATTTTACTACCTTGCTTATTGAACAGGTATATCAAACTGCAGTACCCTAACATCTAATATATGTAACCACTCATGAAATAGTACTTGTGTGAAAAAACCATTCATATTTTCCAGTTGGCTTCTGCTCAGGCCACTTTTTACTCTCTGGTATTCACACACTGTGGTCTGTCATTTCCATCTCATATTTCCTTGCAGTATTCTTAATTAATCCTTGTACTGTATTCTCCCTTGGCAGTGGTTTTTCCTTTCAAATAAAAGTATATTTAATGCGATATGGCAAGCAAAGCCGTTGGGCATAGCACTCAACATTTCTTCTTTGTTCTCCATGTCCCCCCACCCCGCTAAACCTTTGTTGATTTATCCAGCTCAGCTACACAAAAGACACATTTTTTTCTTCCTCAAATTGACTGCCATGTCCTCATTTCATCATCACATTCATCATCATTTCAATTTTATTTAGTACCTAATTCCGGACCCATCAAGTATTTGCTTCAGAGCACATGCACAGTCAAGAGTCAGTGTTTGAATATGCAACTAGCTTTGCACGTGCAGGAGGATAGGAACACAAGAACACTTTCAATCAAGTACAGAGGAGGGTACCCAAGATTATTAGGGTGTTGGAGCACTTCCCCTATGAGGAAAAGCTGACGAGTCTGGGACAAGACTCTTTAGAAAAGAGACAACTAAAGTGGGACATGATGGAGGTTTCTAAATTATGCATGGGATGGAGAGAGCTGACAAAGATTATTATTTTTTCTCCCTTTCTCAAAATACTAGCACTTGAGGGCATCCAATGAAACTGATGGGCAGTATGTTGAGGACAGACAAAAGGAAATGCTACTTTACACAGAGAGTGGTTAAAATGTGGAATTTGCTGCCAGAGGATGTAGTAATGGTCAGATGAATAAACAGCTTTAAAAGAGGATTAGATAGATTTATGGAGGAAAGGTCTATCAATGGCTACTAGCCATGGTGACTGAGGGGAACGTCCACATTCAGAGGTACTAAGCCTCTGAATCCCAGAACCAGCATCAGGGGAAGGCCTTGGCCTCTGTGCCCTGCTGTTGGCTGTCCAGAGGAACTGGTTGGCCACCGTGTGAAACAGGATCCTGGACTAGATGGACTATTGGTCTGATCCAGCAGGGCTTTTCTTATGTTCTTAGGGGTTTCCCATATCCACTACTGTGGTGAGAGATTCCCATTATGGCTTGTCTAGAACTACAACTAACATTTACACAAATCTGAGCTAATTAGTTGTATGAAAAAGTACTGCAGAATGTTCAGAATCCCCAGTATCTAGAATCTGATCATCAAAACTGCCCAGTGTACCCACTGCCAACATCTCCACCCCTACACTGTGTAACTATATTCCTGAAGTAGTCCTGTGCAAATGAGCTTCTCTCAGTATCCAAACATTTCAACTGTTTTTCAGGACATAAATGAAGTGTGGGATTACTTCCAAGCTTATGGTATATTTGGATAGAATGAGTGAAAAAAATTAATCTCCCATAAGGCTGTTTTGCAAGTAAAATATCTCAATTTTTGGGATGAAAAATAAAAGAACAAGTCTGACAATTAAAGCATCTTGGGCTATATGCAGCACATTAGTATATACTGCAATATGCCTGGCACTCAAGAACCCCCATCTCCCCATCTTTTTTGTGAATGCCAGTTGTCAGATCAGAAATTTATTTACGATCATAGATCAGAATAAAACGTAGACATAAACATACCTATTGTAAAAGTAAATATAAAATACTGTTATAGTTATTTAAAATCATTATATACCTTGAAAATATCACCCTAAAGTAGAACAAGTCAATTTGTTGCTATAAGTCTCTGACATATTCTATAAGCAGCCATGTGGAATTTTGCACAGTTAATAGTTATTTGGGAGTTAGTACCTTTCAGGAGACTCTCTGTGATTTCATTGTCTGAACCTCCAAGATAAGATCGTAACAAGGGGGCAATAAACTTTGCACGGATATCCACATACATATTACAGTGAAGTAAAATACGATCAACTGATTCAATCTCATTAGATCCACACATACATAGTCTTTGATCCAAAGGAAGCTTTTTAAATTTCCAGTGAGAACTGCAGAAGGAAAAGCCTGCCATCTTGCCAATGTATAGGCTCTTCTTTGCTTGGCTACCACCAATAATGAAAGATATGTGGCCGGTAAAGTTAAGTACTTGCAATTCTCCGGAATCAAAAAATGAAGTACCTTAGTGATATCTTCCTGCCTCTCAATGTCAAATATCCTTTGTATCAATGCTTTAGCATCAAAGGTATCTAGACGGAGGATACTGTCCTCTGCTAGTCCAATGGATTGAAGATTCTGGAGAACCCCTTTTGTCCAAGACGATTGGAATCCGTCTTTTAAAAATAAGGTCATAAGACCCTGAGGGTTTCGCTGTACCCTCAGCCAATAAGTAATAGAAACAAGTTTCAGCTTGGCTTCAACTTTAACCATGCCCGATTCTAGACATAAACCTGCATTGGTCACACATTTGGGTACTTGGAAGATGGATCTTAGGAATTCTGATTGAACTTTTTCCAGGGAAGTGTAATTAGTCACTGGAGGGCCTAGCATAGAGCCATAGAGCAATTGTGGCAGAACTTTTGCCTAATATAAACAAAGGGCTGCAGGAAAAAAATGGCCACCATTAGTGTTAAAAAAAATTAAGAATACCCTGAGTAGATTTTTGTCCTACTGCAGCTGCATAATCATGATGTGCAGTACTCTTTCCAGAAGTGTGGATCATTACCCCTAGATACTTAGTGCAGGGCACTTGCTGTATTATATGGCCCTCTAGTTTCTATGACCTAATTTTCCTGTTGGTGCCAAAAGAAATAATCTTGGATTTGTCAAAATTAATCATGAGACTATTGGTAGCACAGTAGAGACCAAAAGTCCTTAGAGCCCTCTTCAGGCCCACTGGAGTCCTGGACAACAATACTGTATCATTAGCAAATAGAAGATCTGGGATATACCTGTCAGCTAGATGAGGTAGATGAAGATCTGTGGAACTTAGATGTTCAATCAGATCATTAACACAGAGATTGAATAGAGTTGGAGCCAGGACACAGCCCTGTTTGACCCCTTTTGCTGTCTGAATTGTGTTGGAGAGGTGACCGGCTTGGTTACATCTAACTTTCAAAGAGGTATTAGTATAGAGAGTTTGAATTAAGAAGAGAAGTCTGGTGTCAATATCCATAGCTTTCAACTTGTTCCATAGTAGTTCTCTGGATATGGTATCAAATGCAGATCTTAAGTCCAGGAAGACAGCGTATAGTGAGACTGGTCCTTTTGATTTTTATTTCTCTAATAGATGGTATAATATAATACAGTGGCTCATTGTAGACATGCCTTCTCTGAAGCCAGCTTGTTCCATAACAAGGATCTCTTCTTGTAAGACCCAGGTTGTCAGTTTGTCTAGAAGATGACTAGCATACAGCTTACCAATTACGCTGATGGGATGATAATTACCAGGGTCATCTCTCTCTCTCCTCTCTTATAGAAGGGTATGATTATTGCTTGCCTCCAGTCTTCTGGTATGTGTCCCTTAGTGTCAATGTAGGTAAATAGGGAGGCTAAAGGTGGTGCCCACCGATCTACATTATTAATCAAAAAGTCAGCTGGTATAGTATCAGTACCAGGAGCCTTCCCTTTTTTAAGTTGCTTGATAAGTGCTGCTACTTCTTTAGATGTAACTGGTGGCTATTCAGGTAAATCAGAGATAGGTTGTGGTTGTTGAACTAATAAATTGTCCGAGTAAATCTTGTAAAAAAAAGACTCCCAAGTATTTGCTGATATTACCATATATAATGGAGAACGAACTTTACGGTAATATTTATAGATCGTTTCCCAAAAGGCCTTGGAGTTTTTTTCATTTGCTGTTTGGATTAGTTTCTCCCAGGTAAGCCTTAAATCATTTTTCCTTTTTCTTGCAACAATTGCTTTATATAGTATAAAGTATAATCTTTCAATAGGACTTGATTTTTCCAACAATTGCTTTATATAGTTTCTTTGTATCAGTATAATCTTTCAATAGGACTTGATTTTCGGATGCTGATGAATGTCTATAAGCGTAAAAGACAACAATGCATGCTTTTTTGGCAGATCTACATTCGTCGTCAATCTATCTTTTAGATGGCCATCTAGAATTTAAATTTGGTCTATTCCTTTGCACAGTAAGAAGACACTTGATTCTTTCAAGGAGGTTAGTATAAGGAATGATTGGATTCTCAGTCCTAGGGTGATTACATAGCGGCAAATGGATTGGAAAGAGATTTTTTACAAAGAGGCTATCCCACGCAGGTTGTAGCCGTGGGGCGCTGCAGAGCTGACAAGAGAGCAAGAGCAGATTTATTTAAAGAGACAGTCACCCGATCCAGGGAAGGTTTCCTATGGGCATTAGATTACACCCCTATGGCATACTCCATCAGGAGGATTGTTTTAAAACATTGGCACATTGTGGGAGACATACCAGAATGCCAAGTAACACCTAACATAGGCTTTTGAAAAACTGCAAGCATTAGAGATCTTTTGGTACACGCAGACTTATGATCCAATATACCATCAGAGAACACACCCAGAGGTCACTATAAGTGTTTGCGATGTGCAGCATGTCCGTTGAGTGAGGAAACGAAATTTGTCTACTTTCCAAGAAATTAACTATAGGAGAGAATTGAACAGTTACTCTTCATGTTCCACGAAGCGGGTCATTTATATAATCACCTGCCCCTGTGGGCTAAAATACATTGGAGAATTGACACGGGAAATTAAGACCTGAATTTTGGAACATAAGTCCAAAATTAAACACATACAGAAGCCCCCCTCATGGACCATTTCATTTCAATGGGTCATAGATATGACGATTTTAAATTTGTAGTTATAGAAGTGATCCAGACCAGCAATTACTGTAGAAGAGATATTAGACAAACACTCTTGCGGCGAGAAGCCTTTTGGATTTTTAAATTAAACACTGTTTATCCATTTGGTTTCAATGCATCCCTGGATTTGACATGTTACTTATGAACACTTATAAATGGTTAGTGTATTTTATTTTACCTATATGCATGGATAATTGTCATAGGAGTTGGTGATTTGTGTACTTGTGTATGAGTAGTAACAGGATCAGTGTGAAAAAACAGACCAGCAGGATATAATGCCTACATAGAATCCACCTGTTAAGGCATTCAGTAATTATAGCCCATTGAAGAACATAGCTGTAAGTATAGCTTTATGATGAAGTGGTGAGTGTTTTTACAATTATTTAAAATATTAATATTTATGTATGTGGAGCAATGTAATTATTATTGAATAACAATGAAAATGTATTGTAACAGCTATTGTTGTACTTTTTAGAATCAACAGTATATTTACAATACGTCACCAAGAGAAATGAATTGTTGAAAGACAGTTTATGTAAGGTTTCATACTACTTTTATTCTTATTTATATATTTGCACACTGTTATATATATATATTTTAATGAGACTTCTATTGTTATATTTGATAAGGTACACATCCTTGTTCAGAAGAAGATCATTGTCGAAACGGCACACCATTCCGGAGACCACCATCTACATTCACTATATATATTACTTATTTTCTGTTATTGTATATTATGATTTATGACTATATTACCAAGCGCTAAATTGTCACAGTTCTTTTTCCTTTTTTCATTTGCCATGCAGGAAGGACAAGGGAATATTGTCTTAAAACTGAATTTTCCCACCCATACAGCAGCCATCTAGGCTTTACTGCAATGTTTTCCCAAAAGTTCAGAGCAAAGCAGGTTTGAGAAAGATCAGAGAAAAGCCAAGGAAACTGGGAGATGCACAAACGCATCCCAATGCTGTCTGGAAGCAGGGGTGGAGTGGGGGCAGCTGCTTTCCCAACAGCATTGACCCCCACGCAAATAACCTATGTGGAAATGGTCCAGGTAATGCTTTACAAACACAGAGAAGGGGCAGGAAAGTACCCAGGAATTTAAAGGCATAGCACCAATGTCTGGGTTGCATATGAGCAGACCTACTAGTATACAATTAGGGTTGCCAACAGACCCAGGGGAAAAAGGCCCTAATAAATGCTTAACGTGTCAAAATGGGCGGCTGAAACTTCACATGGCATGGAGGGAAATGACATTAATTAATTAATGTATTTATTTATTTTTGTATTTATACCCCGCCCTCCCCATGAATGGGCTCAGGGCGGCTTACAAGAGGGCAAAATATGCCCATACATAAAACCAGGATAAAAACATTAAAAACCAACGAATATTACAAATAAGTGCTCAGATTTAAACAAAATGGTCATTCATTAGAGGTAGGTGGTTTTTCATGGAGGTAGGTAGGTAATTAAGCCTCTATTAAAGGGACAGGAGATTTTTTCCCCTCCAAGTAGTTGGCATCTGTAATCTACAAAGATAACCCAACAGCGGCTTGGGGGGGAGGGGTTATTTTCCACAGCTGCCAACAAATAAGGCAGCTAGCAAGCACCCTAATTCAACTATAGACTGAACCAATATATTCCCTTGTTTCTGTTTTAAATCCCATTAGAGACTGGTTGGCAAGTTTAATATGTTTAGCAGCTGGTTTGTTTTTTAGTTCAAGAATTTTTCACAAAAAGAAACACCAGTTTCCCAGGTATTCAGAGCTTCTTTTTTACTATGTGGGAAGTAAATACAATTTCCCAGCCACTTAAAGTTATGGCAACAATGTTGCATTAACAAGTCTTCTTTCAATCATTTCAAATGCAGTGCACTAGCTGTACAGGTGCAACAGTTTGAGGAATATCTGTTTGCTTCAAAGAATGCTTTGCTTTTTTGCCTGTGCACTTTGATTGCTATGCTATTATGAGCCACAAGATTTTTCAATACTCAAATTTTCTTTTGAAGAATTATCTGTGTGCTGCCACTACATGAAGCAATGGTTTCTCCCATCCCTCCCAACCATTTTCACTCCCACAGATGCTAATGGACACATCCTCCTTGATGTTAACAAGCTTGCAACTTAACACAGAGGCTGCATGAACTTCTCAAAAGAGGAAGCTAATATTCCCCTTCTGGAATAGCAGCATAGAATATTAAAATATGCACTCTCTAGCTACCAGTGAAAGCTGTATTTCTTGGTTTATTCCATTGCTTGCAGATATATAATTTTGCACTCAAAAGCATATGTTGGGGGCATCTCACATCCAAAAAGAACATCAGGTAAAAGCTGGTTCTGTGGGGTGATTATCATAATACTATCATTTCCTTGACACCCAACAAATATACTGTAGCTTTATGCAGCTCTAAAACAGATGCTTTAGTAAGTCTGTAATTAAATGTTATCAGTGGAAGAATGTCCATTGTGTGTCACTGACTTGTATACAGTCCATTCTTAGCATGCTCATCTAGAACATGTAATGTAACAAGATCATATTTCAATTCATACCTTTGTGCTTTCCAAAGGATCCTTATGGACAAATGCCTGAACAAATTCTTCAGGGCCAATGTGACTCAGCCTTTCCTTTTGCAAGAGAAAAAGTAAGAAAGAAGGTATAAACAGAACACCCGGAGAGTACAACTGTTACTGAGTTCATAATGTTCAAAATATCATAATTCAGATTCAAACACAGATTTTAAATGGTCTTTATGAAACCACTGGCCAATTGATTAGCTCTTACCAATGTCATCTCCATCACAGTTAATATTACAGAAGGAGAGAAGACATCCCAGAATCAGATCAGGACATCTAAGGCCCCTGCCACACGAGGGAAGAAGGGACGGCCAAAGTGCGGCTTTTAAAAAGCCGCACCTAAATAGGCACGCGGCGGCGGGATCATACAGATCCCCTGAGCCGCTGTGCATTTGCTCCCCGGCACGATCAGATGCCGGGGAGACGGGGAGAAAGGCACGGGAGTCTGCTGAACTGCGCATGTTGGAGCATGCGCAGTTCGGCAAGGAGCCGGGGATGCGCCGGCGAAAGAACGTGCGGCGATCCCACGGCCAGCGTTGCTGCGGCCGTTAGAAAAGAACCACCTCGGTAGGTGGTTCTTTTTTGGTGCGGATCATCGCTGGAAGGGCCGGATCGGGGACGGACACGGTACGCTTCCCAGATGTTGCGGTGGGATTGCGCCCGTTTGCTCCGCCCCCGTTCCATCCCTCTCCCGGCTCTAATCCTCTCGTGTGGACAGGGCCTAATTACCATGGTAAAAATAACCTATGATGACTTGCGACTTCATGGAAACCTAATAAGAATGGACCTCTGATAACAATATGTAGAGTTGCCACAGTAATTGTGATCAGAAAATGAGAATGGAAATTTCAAACCATGTTCAATTGATGAAATGTTTATTTCAGATCAGTGCCAATGAAGTAAAATAGGATCTCTGGCAGAATAACTAAGCTTTCTGAAGACTGCTACCTGAATGTATATGTCCCAAAACAGAGATATATGGGATACATCAGCATCAACTGACAGGCCAGCTGTCACTTATGGGTTCACCATTTTTGTGGTTAGCTTTAGCCTCCTCTTTGTTACAGTTCAACTTTAAATTATTTTATACTGACAACGTATTTTTATCTGATCAAATGCCTAAACCTAAGGGATGTATGGTGATGGAAAGTGCCGCCAGGTCACAGCTAACGTATGGTGACCCCGTAGAGTTTTCTAGGCCAGAGACATTCAGAGGTTGTTTGCCATTGCCTGCCTACATGTCACAACTCTGGTATTCCTTGGAGGTCTCCCAGTCCCATCCAAATACTAGCCAGGGCTGACCCTGCTTAGCTTCTGAGATTCAGCTGTCCTCTGGTGAGAAGGGTGGGGGAAGGGCAGGCTGAAAAGTCTCCTTTTTCTTTTTTCATGCCAGTTCCTCTGCCCACAGCTTTGCAACACACAGGGTGGGGAAGGGGTTAATTGAAAATATGAGTTTTTTCGGAGGGGGGAGGCAGCCTCCTCTAGCTGTCAAAATGGAGCAGTGTTTCTAATAAGCGGTTATGCACATATGCAAAAGACAATTATTTTTTTTTAAAAAAGAAGCCACCCGATCACCCACTCCATGGTTGCCCTGTAGCAATAAACTGAACAGTTGACCATGGGGTGAGCGCACAGTGAGGCTACTTCAGAGTATGCTGTCTGGTCACCCCTTCCCATGTTGATTTAAACTGCTGCAAATAGAGGCGCCACCAGTTCATGCCAAGCATCCAATGTGACTGCAGCCCTGGGTACATTTTGTTCAATGATGTTTGCAACATTTAAAAAATATCTCACTGGCAATTTCGGAAAAAAATATGTTTTACGTCATTACAACTGAGTGCAAAGTACAAGTCTTGTTTTCCACTTACTAGTTCCACATGTGTCAGTTGCTGGGCCAAGGTATAGGGATCACTGCAGACACTCAACATTTCTCTTTGAATGGATGGAGGTTTACTTTTAAATGCAACCACCTTGTCTGAGACAGCTGCATTGATCTTGACTATCCCTTCTTTTCCATGGTTTAGAGTGGCAAGCTTCTGGTTCAGGGTTTGTAGAAGCTGGTTCATTTTTTTCCAGTATGCCTAAAGAGGGGGAAAGGGAAAGCCAGTGAGAAAACAGCCAAACATTACAAATGTGCAATGGGGGGGAAAAGGGTTTGAATGAGTATTCATATGCCAGTAGTGGTTTAGAATGATGCTTTTCAACCAAACTATTCCAGAATGTCTGGTCACCTTAATTATGGCTATCACAATTCTGGCATCCATCCAAACAGTAGAATAACTCTGCCAAATGCCTCCTCTGTGCACTGACCACACTGTAAGTTCCATATGTCTGTGAAGTATCCAGTCAGTATCAATACTGGGGTGGCATGGAACCTTTCTATCACTGCATTATGTATCCTTCCTTTTAGTTCCAGGGAGGAAAAGCATCTTGCATATATAAGCCCAACGTACTGGCGGGAGCTGGTCCATGGGGTCGCGAAGAGTCGGACTCGACTGTGCGACTGAACAACAACAACTGGCACTTTCTGGCTCTCCCATTGGCTGTGCTGTGCACTCCATCAGCCATTGGCCCATCAACCACCACTCAAGAATACTCACATGCCATTGGCTGGATGCTGGGTCCATTCCTCTCCCCCATTCACTGCTGGCTTGGCCACTTCCCTGTCTGAATAAACTACCAAAATGGCTGATTCTCCTGATGAAGATGCTTCTACTGCTACTTGGTTCCACTGTGGCTGGCTGGCTACTGAGGTGGGCCAGTGGCCATCAAGCCATTCTCATCTCTTGCTGTGTGGCTCACTTTCTCCTCAGTGACTGTTGCTAGGCAACCATGCTTGGTCCTGTCAGTAAAAATGTGGGGGATGGAGCCCTTTCCAGGCCTACTTTGGCCTTTGTGGGGAACTCATTGGGGCCCGTCCTGACTAGGGTTGCCAGCTCCAGGTTGGGAAATTCCTGGAGATTTTGTGGTAAAGTCTATTGAAGCCAGAGTTTGGGGAGGAGAGAAGCCTCAGCTGAACAGAATGCCATAGAGTCCACCCTCCAAAGTTATTTTCTTCAGGGGGAGAAAGAGATCTGTGGAAGCTGAGTGGGTGACTTCAGACCACCCACAGACTTTCAGCCTACCCTACCTCACAGGTTTGTTGTGCTGAACAAAAGGGGGAGAGGAGAATGGTGTGAGCTGCTTTGATCCCCACTGCAGAGAAAGACTGTACTTTTACTAGGTAGAGGCTGCAGGGAAGGGGGAGGAGATAGAAACCTGAAGTCAGATAAAGGGGCAGATAAAGGTAGGTTGATGGTTGGTTGGGAAGGAGATAGTGTTAACAACTCCAGGTTGGGAAATTCATGGATATTTGAGGGGTGGAGCCTGGAGAGGGTGGGGTTTGAGGAGGGGTGGGACCTCAGACAGGTACAATGCCATAGACTCCACCCTCCAAACCAGCCATTTCCTCCTGGGAAACCATTGTTGCCAATCTCCAGGTGAGGGCTGGAGATCACTCAGAATTACAACTGCTCTTCAGGTGGCAGAGATCAGCTCCCCTGGAGAAAACAGTGTACTCTGTGTCATTACACCCTGCTGAGGTCACCACAGCAAATTGACACTGAGTGCCCAAGGCTGGGGCACCTGCCCAGAGCCTCTTTCTAGAGTTCGTTGTCTTTATTTCCACAACTGGCCTTATTCCTAGTATTATTAATATTTCTGATAACTTCAGTTTTAAATATCTATTTTAGTATAAACACAGTACTGGCTTCACTACAATTTTTCTACTTCCTACCAATGATAGTCTTCATTCATTGCCAGGACCTATAATCAAGTTAGTATGGCAATACATTTTATTCATTTATTTACTCTGTTTATAGTCTGCCTTTCTGACTGAGACTCAAAGAAGAGTACACAGTGTGAATCAATACAATCAATATGAAGAGACTTCTAATAAGCAATGTACTAGGAGTAGGATTGCAGTAATCTGGATAAGCATACCATATCAGACATTATGATGCATGGGTGAATGAAATGGAGGTAAGGGAACAGGACAAGCAACATCACCATTGTGATACTATTTCCTCATGAATTAATCCCTGTAAGGGAGAACAGCCATAACCACTTCCTACAGTTTCCATTGGTAGTACACAACTCATGGAAATCTTATTGCTGAGGAGGTGTTAAAATTCCTGTGAGTTACTGATGGGATAGTTTCAGGTGGGTGGCCATGTTGGGCTGCAGTAGAAGAACAAGATTCAAGTCCAGTAGCATCTGGTCTTGTTAGCCTTTAAGATATTACTGAACTTGAATCTTGTACTGATAAGGTAGTGAAGACTAAGGATGACTGAACTCCCACTGGTTTGGATTTGTCAAGCCATTAACTGGAGTTCACTGAGTGGCTGCACATCTAGCACAACTGCACACACATACACAATCAATTTTGTGCATGCATGCAGTTTAACATATATGGACCATGGGAAAGTTGTATTTTCCCAATGCAGCAGTTAGCAGCAATCCCCCCCACTCAGATCACTCACATACTCCATGTCTCTCACAAATGTCTCTGGCATGGCCATGCTGGCAAAGTGAGCACTTTTAATAAATATAAAAAACTAATACAATTGTGTTTTGTTAGCAAATTCACGCACTTAGTAATTCAATAGGTGCAAGATTCCATCTTGAAGATCTATATATCTGCAATTAATGCAGATTTACAAATTAAAACATATTATAATAATTCATTAGAATCAATAAAATCAGCAGCATTTAAAACAACAACACTTCTCAACAGATGATTGTGTGATCCCAATCTGACTTCTAGGATCTGCGGTCATTGGTTATTGTTGTTCAGTCGCATAGTCGAGTCCGAATCTTCGCAACCCCATGGACCATATCATGCCAGGCTCTCCTGTCTTCTCTCATTCTCCGGAGTTTGCTTAATTGAATGTTTGTTGCATCAATAACACTGTCTCACCATCTCATCTTTTGCTGTCCCCTTCTTTTTTTACCTTCAATCTTTCCCAGCATCAGGTTCTTCTCCAGTGAGTGCTCCCTTCTCATTTGGTGGCCAAAGTATCTGAGCTTCAGCTTCAGTATCTGGCCTTCCAGTGAACAGTCAGGGTCAATTTCTTTTAGGATTGACTGATTTGATCTCCATGCAGTCCAAGGGACTCTCAAGAGTCTTCTCCAGCACCATAATTCAGAAACATCTATTCTTCAGTGCTTGGCCTTCCTTATGGTACAACTCTCGCAGCCATACATTACTACTGGGAATATCATTGCTTTGACCATATGGATTTTTGTTGGCAGGGTGAGGTCTCTACTTTTTATTATGCTGTCTAGGTTTGCCATTGCTTTCCTCCCAAGGAGCAGGCATCTTTTAATTTCATGGCTACAGTCAACGTCTGCAGTGATTTTCGATCCCAGGAACTCGAATTCTGTCATTGCTTCCATGACTTCCCCTTCTATTTGCCAGGAGTGATGGGGCCGGATGCCATGATCTTAATTTTTTTGATGTTGCGTTTCAAGCCAACTTGCTCTCCTCTTTGACCCTCAGCAATTGGTTGTGATCCACACAATCAAAGGCTTTAGCATAGTCAATGAAACAGAAGTAGATGTTTTTCTGGTACTCCCTTGCTTTCTCCATAATCCAGCAAATGTTGGCAATTTTATCTCTCGTTCCTCTACCTCTTCGAAACCCAGCTTGTACTTCTAGCAGTTCTCTATCCATGTACTGCTGAAGCCTAGCTTGTAGGATCTTGAACATAACCTTGCTAGCGTATAAAATTAGTGCAACTGTGCAATAGTTTGAACATTCCTTGGCATTGCCCTTCTTTGGGATTGGAATGTAAACTGACCTTTTCCAATACTGTGGCCACTGTTGCATTTTCCAAATTTGCTGGCATATTGAGTGCAACACTATAACAGCATCATCTTTTAAGACTTTGAATAGCTCAGCTGGGATGCCATCACCTCCACTAGCTTTGTTGTTAGTAATGCTTTCTAAGGCCCATTTAACTTCACACTCCAGGATGTTTGGCTTGAGGTCAGTGATCACACCGTTGTAGTTGTCAAAGACATTGAGGTCCTTCTTGTATAGTTCTTCTGTGTATTCTTGCCACCTCTTCCTAATCTCCTCTGCTTCTGTTAGATCCTTCCGCCTCGGCAGGCCGGCTGGGGAAGGGGAATTTCGCCTGCCTCACGGGCGAACCAGGAAGGGCTGCGGAGAGAGCGGGGAGACATTTAAATGCCTCCCGGTGACTTCTCTGTGGAGTTGCGCTACTACTGCGGCACGACTCTAGAAAAAAGGAGCGCAGGGGTGGGGCTGCCTGGGCAGGCTGCCAGAGCAGTGCTCCAGTATGCTCCGGCCCCAAACGGCCCCTGGTAATCAGTATTTTATTGCAGGTAACATTCTGAGGTAATTTAATGGTGATACGTTCCTTGACTACAGTAAACACTTGTGATTTGGAAATCACCTGATATATAAAAAATCACACATACTGTTTTAAAGAATGCCACCTCCACATAGAGAGCCAGTTTGGTGTAGTGGTGAAGTGCATGGACTCTAATCTGGCAGAACCAGGTTTGATTCCCCACTCCTCCACTTGCAGCTGCTGGATGACCTTGGGCAAGCCATAGTTCTGTCAGAGCTGTCCTTGAAAGAATAGTTCTTGAGAACACTCTTAGCCCCACCTACCTCACAGGGTGTCTCTTGTGGGGAGAGGAAGGGAAAGGAGATTGTAAACTGCTCTGAGACTCCTTCAGGCAGTGAAGGGTGGGGTATAAATCCAATCTCCTCCTCCTCCTCCTCCTCCTCCTCCTCCATGAAGCATCTGAACCTGCCTGACACTGATTAAGATAACAGGTCCATCTAGCTCAGTATTGTCCACTCATTGGCAGTGGATTCTCAGGGTCTTTCTCAAACCCCCTGCCCCCCCAAAAGGGTTCGGTGATTTGTTGGGGGGAAATAGCCGATTTAAAAAACTCTCTCCTGAATCTCAATCATACACATCTCTGCCTTGATCTTACTGCTAATCTGAATGAAGAACACTAAACAAAAGTGAAGTAAGTACTGGAGAAGTTGGCAGGAGAATTGACACAAGTGGCCAGGCAGGCCAGGGCCAGAGTGCCCACAAAAGATGTCATCCAGCCACATGCCACCTAGGGCAAGGGGACATTTAACCACCATAGACAATATCAAGCTATGCATCAGTGACATTCTGGAGTAACTGGGAAAGACTGACAGCAGAGAAAATATTAGTGCTGCCAGGAAGGGGCAACAAAGATGACAGGTGTCAGGGTGAGATGTTTGACCCAGGGTTCATATCAAGGAGAGCTTGGAGATCCTGGAGATGCACAAGAATTCATAGCTGGCGCCTGGTCCACTACTGCAGCTAAGCAAGATCATCTTCAAGTTTAACAGATGTGAAAAGTACCTTCTTTCTTGCTTGACCATTAACATGCAAATGGATATACAATTTTGCTTCACAATAGCATTTCCACCAGTACATATTCTGCCAAAAGTAATAATTGAATCCTATGTCTTTTTAAATATCTAGTTAGGGAACCAAGAGTATGGTTTATTAATATTTAAATAAAACATTTATTTCTCAA
>NW_015176463.1:674485-684714 GCF_001447785.1 Gekko japonicus | reverse complement strand
TTCTAATTTTAATTAAGCCTTGTCTTTTATAATGCAAAACTGGAATGCTTGGCAAAAATATGCTTCTCAGTAAGCATACCTCCTTGAGCACCCCAATGAGTCTTGTGAAACTGAGCAGGACAAAGAACAAGCGAATACTGCCTTAAGCAACTGTTCCACACTACTTTCTGCAAGAGAGATAATGGTTATGATGACCCTAGGATGCCTTCATATGCTTGATTTTGATTGTGTAATATTTTTTTTTTGGTCAGACATATTGAAACACTCCAGCATGGCACAATGATGCTTCCCTTTCAAAAGACAACAACCTTTTAAGTTTCTCCTGCAATCAATTACTGATCTTCATCAGGAAGAACTGCAATAATCACTCTTACCAATATCTGAAAAACAAAGAGATTTTTCACTACAGAGCTCTTGCAGAGGACATTCTTTGCTCCAGTTTAAAGCAATGAGAGCAGAGTTGGATGTTTCCAAGTTCTTAGGATCAAACTACTTGCACAGGGCAAATAAGCATATGTTTTTACATGTTAATCCTGCTTCATTTTCTAATAAGATACTTTAATTACATGGTTGGAAACAATGCTCCCTCTAAGCTGTGGAGCCTTGAGAGCAAAAATTCTAGTGGTGAGTGAGCGACATGGCTACTGCATAAATTAGTTTGCTCCAGAGCCATCCTTCCTGAGCGAAGACAAAAATGTGTGAGCTGGAGGCTGAAAAACTGTGAGCTAGCTCACACTCACTCAGTTTAGAGGGAACACTGGTTGGAAATGAGTGTCATCTGGGCTTCCCAACTGATTCTTTGTAGCAGCTTAAATCGTTTGCTTCCTTTGAACTCTCATAATTGTCTCTATCCTTTTTTTTTGTTCTGTATATCCTGATACTAGGGTAAACCTCTTTAACAGTTTGGAGCCATCTGGACACAAAAAGAAAACATCCATGGTGGAGATGGCTGTTAGCTTAAGAAGTCCATCCTCAAAAATACAAAAACAGTGTACTCCAGGGGTGTTAGCTGTCTGATGATAATCAAACAAATGGCCAAAACGTTTGTTGAAGCAATTAAACAACTAATGTGGCCCCAAACAGATGGGACTTTTTTTTTTTAAAGCACCCTGTAATTTTGCAACAGATTTTTGCAAGCACCATTATTACCAACACCCTGCCATTCTGAAGTAACGTGGGAAACAAAATATCTTCTTTAGTAGAGACATGATGCTAGTTATGTGCAAACCACGGTTTTGAAAGTTGGAGGTATAAACATGGGGAAGAGTTGCCTCTCTGCCATCCTTTGCAAAAGGTGATGACAACAGTGAGAGCCAATGGTTAGACAGATGTGTGTTGGATTCAAGTTCTATTGTGCTATATTTGCAAGGCTTCTGGCAAGCCAGTCTTTTTCATCCTTTGTCTCCCATCAGTAAAATGCAAACGAACTATAATTACACTGCAGAAATGCATCTCTATAGCTGTTGGCATTGGCTGGTACACTCCAATGCTATTCCACGTTCAGGGAAGAGAACATGTTTTTAATCCCTTTTTACTACCTCTGAAATCCCAGGTGTTTTGTCACTGAGATTCAAGGTGGATTACGTGTAAAACAGTGTAATCAAATAGCATGAATGATATAAGCAATACAAAGGACCAGGATTACAATAATTACAAACAAAAAGGATAAACCTTCATTCTTTTTTGTTATTCTGACAAAGTGAACTTTGACTCATGAAAAGTTACACCCTGGAAAATATGTTGGTTTCTAAGGTGATACTAGATTCAAATTTTGTTCTGCTACTACAGACTAACATGGCTACCCACCTGAAAGAATTAGAAACAGTGCAAAAATTATCAGACAAGCAATGCAGAAACCGGAATTACAAAAGCAGAAAACAATGCAGTATGAGTAGGATAATACATACAACAAATAGATAGTATAAAGCATACAGAGTGGCACAGACTACAGTACTGTTCCCTTTATAAAAGTGTGAAATTAAGCCTTTTTAAAGAAAGGGTATAATGGGCAGGATGACTTGGGTATACCAGTGTATACTTGGGCAGGAGTTTTTATATAGAGTACAATACGAATACACCTAAGACAGAACTCTTATTATAGAAGGGATTTATTATTAGTCATCCAGAAGCTTACAAAAGTGCCATAAAAACAGAAATCTAAATAATTATATAGTTATCTAAATAATTATATAGCTTTTCTTCATTGTTTAACTAAAAGTGCAATTCTAAACACAGTTACACCCTCATAAATCCACTGAAATCAATTGGTTTGGAAAAACACAATGATGCTTCCCTTTCAAAAGACAACAACCTTTTAAGTTTCTCCTGCAATCAATTACTGATCTTCATCAGGAAGAACTGCAATAATCACTCTTACCAATATCTGAAAAACAAAGAGATTTTTCACTACAGAACTCTTGCAGAGGACATTCTTTGCTCCAGTTTAAAGCAATGAGAGCAGAGTAGGATCAAACTACTTGCACAGGGAAAATAAGCATATGTTTTTACATGTTAATCCTGCTTCATTTTCTAATAAGATACTTTAATTACATGGTTGGAAACAATGCTTCCTCTAAGCTGTGGAGCCTTGTGAGCAAAAATTCTACTTTGTGAGCTACCGGCATTAAAGTGGTGAGTGAGCGACATGGCTATTGCATAAATTAGTTTGCTCCAGAGCCATCCTTCCTGAGCGAAGACAAAAATGTGTGAGCTGGAGGCTGAAAAACTGTGAGCTAGCTCACACTCACTCAGCTTAGAGGGAACACTGGTTGGAAATGAGTGTCATCTTTTTATCTGGGCTTCCCCCCCCAAAAATAACTCCCAACTGATTCTTTGTAGCAGCTTAATTCGTTTGCTTCCTTTGAACTGTCATAATTGTCTCTATCCTTTTTTTTTGTTCTATATATACTGATACTAGGGTAAACCTCTTTAACAGTTTGGAGCCATCTGGACACAAAAAGAAAACATCCATGGTGGAGATGGCTGTTAGCTTAAGAAGTCCATCCTCAAAAATACAAATACAGTGTACTCCAGGGGTGTTAGCTGTCTGATGATAATCAAACAAATGGCCAAAACGTTTGTTGAAGCAATTAAACAACTAATGTGGCCCCAAACAGATGGACTTTTTTTTTTAAGCACCCTGTAATTTTGCAACAGATTTTTGCAAGCACCATTATTACCAACACCCTGCCATTCTGAAGTAACGTGGGAAACAAAATATCTTCTTTAGTAGAGACATGATGCTAGTTATGTGCAAACCACGGTTTTGAAAGTTGGAGGTATAAACATGGGGAAGAGTTGCCTCTCTGCCATCCTTTGCAAAAGGTGATGACAACAGTGAGAGCCAATGGTTAGACAGATGTGTGTTGGATTCAAGTTCTATTGTGCTATATTTGCAAGGCTTCTGGCAAGCCAGTCTTTTTCATCCTTTGTCTCCCATCAGTAAAATGCAAACGAACTATAATTACACTGCAGAAATGCATCTCTATAGCTGTTGGCATTGGCTGGTACACTCCAATGCTAGTCCACGTTCAGGGAAGATAACATG
The DNA here is from genome assembly GCF_001447785.1 of Gekko japonicus. NCBI lineage: Eukaryota > Metazoa > Chordata > Lepidosauria > Squamata > Gekkonidae > Gekko > Gekko japonicus. The sequence goes on along the minus strand of NW_015176463.1, from coordinate 681,167 downwards.
TTTTTCATCCCTTTTTACTACCTCTGAAATCCCAGGTGTTTTGTCACTGAGATTCAAGGTGGATTACGTGTAAAACAGTGTAATCAAATAGCATGAATGATATAAGCAATACAAAGGACCAGGATTACAATAATTACAAACAAAAAGGATAAACCTTCATTCTTTTTTGTTATCTGACAAAGTGAACTTTGACTCATAAAAGCTTACACCCTGGAAAATATGTTGGTTTCTAAGGTGATACTAGATTCAAATTTTGTTCTGCTACTACAGACTAACATGGCTACCCACCTGAAAGAATTAGAAACAGTGCAAAAATTATCAGACAAGCAATGCAGAAATCGGAATTACAAAAGCAGAAAACAATGCAGTATGAGTAGGATAATACATACAACAAATAGATAGTATAAAGCATACAGAGTGGCACAGACTACAGTACTGTTCCCTTTATAAAAGTGTGAAATTAAGCCTTTTTAAAGAAAGGGTATAATGGGCAGGATGACTTGGGTATACCAGTGTATACTTAGGCAGAGTTTTTATATAGAGTACAATACGAATACACCTAAGACAGAACTCTTATTATAGAAGGGATTTATTTTTAGTCATCCAGAAGCTTACAAAGTGCCATAAAACATATAGTTAGATGCTTTTCTTCATTGTTTAACTAAAAGTGCAATTCTAAACACAGTTACACCCTCATAAATCCACTGAAATCAATTGGTTTAGAAAGAGGTAAGTCTGCCTACAATAGCATTGACAATTACTATGCAGAGCACCACACACTTGCATGTTCCAAGAAGTTCTTGCTTGGACAAAATCCAAAATGGCTCTGATCGTATGATTTCTAAACTGCCCCTGACTTGGAGGAAACCCAGCCAAGCCATATATTCCCAATCAGACATCAGATAGAAAAAGCACAAAGAGAGCTGAATTACCCAGGAAACTAAAAACCTGCTTTTAATAGAGGAAAACTTTCATGATTTGGAAAAGGTGTCAACCAGCTTTCTGAGGCTTGAATCAATGCACTGCACGTAACAGCATAGGAGAAACCATGTTAAGCCAGTGGTCCACCCAGTCCAACACTCTGTGTCACACAGTGGCCCAAACCCAGGTGCCATCAGGAGGTCCACCAGTGGGGCCAGAACTCCAGAAGCCCTCCCACTGTTGCCCCCCAACCACCAAGAATACAGAGCATCACTGCCCCAGATATAGTGTTCCATCTATACCTTGTGGCTGATAGCCACTCATGGACCTCTGCTCCATATGTTTACCCAAACCCTTTCTAAAGCTTTTTATGCTTCTAGCTGCCACCACTTTCTGTGGCAGTGAATCCCACATGTTAATTATTCTTTGGGTGACACCAAGGAGGAAGGCTGTCAAAAAAACTAATCCGGTCTGAGTCCCCCCCCCCCCAATTATCCATTCTAAGGAAAATTGATTTAACTTAAGAATGGAAAGAATTTGTAAACTGTATCTTCCTGGGAACATTTGACTAGTTGTGGGTGCTTATTCATGGACAAATCATTTGACACTACCAGTGAAATTCTATGTACACCCTTCTAAGCCTGTTGATGTTAATGGACTTAGAAGGGAGTAACTCTGCTTTGAAGTGCAGTGTAGGTGCCATTACCCTCACCTCATCACATGGAGCTATCCGGTGAATAATATCTTTCAAACAGCCGATCATTCTTTCCTCTTGAAAGTCATATGGAAATGTTTCCGTCCATTCTGTCAATAATTGTAGAATTTTGGGTCCAAATTTTCTGATCCGGGTCTGCAGTTAGAAAACAATATTGATGGAAGAAAACTTCAGAACAGCCAGGTAGTGCACACCAACAGTAAGCTCCAGTGAGTTTATCCTGAAGCCAAATATTCAATGGTGGCACCTATATAGTACCAGTCGAGACAATGCATTGAGTTTAACATGCGCGACTAACAACCTCAGTTCCTTTCAAAGGGTTCATATGTAAAAAAAACCTGGATGAGATCAGGGAGTTTCCTTGTTTTATCTTGTGGACTGAACACACCTTCTAACAAAGAAAAGATATCACATGTAAAGAAGTTTCCTCCTTTTTCAACAAAATTGGACAAAATACTTTAGCTTTTTCCAGCAGTTGGTTTCAGCACATTGTTTTCATGCTGTCTGTAACCATTATAAGAAAGTAATTGAAGACCTGTAAAATGTCTTGTGTGGTATGTGTGGGAGAGGTAGCAGAGAACTCTCCACTTCCTCTCCTGTTACTTTTTCTGTCCCTGCACAATTATATATATGCCTGCACTATTATATATACACAAACCAAAGATAGATTCTTGGGGAAGAGAAGAGTTGGAAATGCATCACACGTGCTTTCACTTCCCTTCTTCCAAAGCCAGGTCATGTATAATGAAGGCTGCCTGCCTTCTGTGTTTTTATCATACTCTCAACAAGACACCTTTGAAGGAAGAGCATATTGGAATCAGGTATTATTACTAGAATGTACTCATGATGGGGGTGGCAGGGTATGGATCAAGGGACATAAAAAATAAAAAGCAAAACCATCATGCTAATACCCAGATAAACCTTCAGCAGACAGGAAGTGGACTGGATAGGGTTGCCAGGTCCCTCCTGGAAACTGGTGGGGGATGGGGGGATTTACTCAGAGCAGGAGAGAAGCCCAGCTGATGTCCAGCAATGTGCCTACATCACTGCCCATGTGACACAGAAGTGACGTTGTCATGTTGGGGCAATGCTCTGGTATTTGGGGAAAACGTCATGTTGGGGCAATGCTCTGGTATTTGGGGAAAACTCTATGGTCTATTTGGCTTTTACCCACAGAGTTTTTGCTCAAATCAATTGGGCTTTTACCCACAGAGTTTTTGCTCAAATACCAGAGCATCACCTGACATCCCCAATGTGGTGATGTCTCTTCCAGGTCACGTGGGCAGTGACATAGACATGTTGCTGCACATTGGTTGGATCTCCCTCTTTTTCTTGGTAAGTTCCCCCCACCAGCCAGCTGATCGTTAGCAGGGCGGTGAGACCTGGTAGTGGGGGATCTCCATTGGGGGGGAGGGGCGTCTGGCAATCCTAGGATGGGAAATAGGAGGCTCTCATTAATGATTTCCTTGGGGGGGGTATAAAGAAGCTCTGGAAAATTAAACCATCTTCATCTGGCACCTGAAAGCTTGCCAGTTTGTCTCCAGGGATGGAGTTCCAAAATCTAAGTATCACAACAGAAAAGGCCACATGTTTTGTGTTAATCCAGACTGCTTCTGCCAGTTGGAGTACACAGAGCAGAGCATCCGAGAACCCTCTTAACTAGTAGCCTGGGTTCATACATGTCCTTCAGAAGCCCTGCTCTCAGAACCATGAATGCACTAGACGTATTTATGTTCCAGCAAATTACTAATGAAAAAAGGTTCTTCTGAAAACGGTCAAATATGTGACAATGTCTTCCTTAGGTTAGTAAACAGCAGCTGAACTAACTACGGCATCTGCTCATGGTCATAGCAGACTGAATGTTTTTACGTGAGTTTAGAACCTTGCTGAGTCTAGATGTTGAGTCACAACATTTGTAAACTGAGCCCACCCACTAAATTATCACTCTTAATTCTAGTCTTAATTTTCTGTGATGGAACTGCCAGATGGGATACAGAATCTTCTTTCTTTTTCTATGGTTACTTGTATAAAGAGGTATAAAAAGGTGTTATCAATGCACTGCTGACATTCTAACAAAAGTTGTGGCAGTGAATGGCCTAATATCTGTTTTAACCCAGTTCTCAAAATGTGTTTGTACCTGCATTTTCAAAACAACAACACTCTGTTGGTATCTGCAAAATCTGAAGATGTGAAAAGAAGGAACTGATGAAGTGTGTGCTGTGTCCTACATAACACAACTTGGAGGGGGATGGGGGAGTAGGTATTGCTAAAAGCCACAGCAGTATCTTTTACAGTGTCTAGATTCAACGGGATGAGCAAAGGTGGTAACAGCAATGTGATCTTGCTGCTTCTTGTTAGGCAGTCATAAACTAAGCATAACACCAACTCATTGCCTCACGTGAGAGATATAAAGTGGTGCCATATATCTCTTCTTATATATAATTGTGTTTTCGGGTGAGTTTTTCCTGAACATTCCACATGCTCCCAAATCAATTGGCTCCCTGACCTGTAACTCTGATGGTCTGCCAATCCACTGGCTGGGTTGCCAGAGTCCCGCCCACAAAGGCGGCGGCCAGCATCTCGCCCTCAGTGTGGTGCGAGGCGACGGACAGGACAGATGCTCCGGCGGGGGGAGGCTGAGAAGCCTGAGGCTTGGGTCGGTGTTGGTCGCAACGCCTGTTCCTGCGGAGGCAGCGGCAGTTGCTGTGAGCAGCCATTGAGGGGAGTGGGGCATCAGTGTGTGTGCGCGAGGCCCAGCACAGCAGCCGTCGGCACCTCAGGTCTCCACTCTGCCGCAATGTACGAGCCCCTGACTAAGCCGGGGCCCTGCCTCACCACTCCGAGCCAGGGAAACGAGGCTGAGCGCTTGCCCACCCCGCCGGAGGGGAGCAGCAGGGAGGCGTGGCTCAACCTCTTGGAAGGCTGTGGGGCGTGCGGCCAGCGGCTGCAGAGCTGCCAGCCGAAGCTCCTCCCATGCCTCCAATCGCTGTGCTGCCGCTGCCTGTCCGTGCCTTGCCACTACCTGATGTCCCCACCCACCGCCCCTTCCCCCATCAAAGACACACCGGTGCTGCAGCCACTCCCCCAGCCAGCCTTGTCCTCACCTATTGCTGTGCCCCCCTGTGAGTCAGGTGAGTCTGCGGTAGCCGGGGAAGGGCTGCCATTTGGCGGGGAGCTCGCAGACAGCATTGAGCGGGGGTGGGGGGAGTCGCTGGCAACTCTACACCAGATATGTGGATTCAAGTCCAAGCTCTGCCCTGAAGGAGAAGGCAGCGAGGGAGGAGGGCGAGGCCGAGATATTTCTAGAGCTCATTGTATTCATTTTACAACAGGCTTCACTACTAGTCTAGATATATTTTTGTCTCAGGTGCTGGACTAGATATATCCTTTCCTTTGCCTTTATTCCCTTAGAAGCTCATTGATTCATAAATCTTGAGCAGCAGAAAATACTTATTCCTTGTTTTATGGATGCATGGGCTAAAAGGACTGAAATATATTTTGTAATTGCTAAGGTAAACTTAGAATCCTTATTGCTAAGCAAAAGAGCCAGGGTTTCTGGAGTATAAGAGGGCAGTGCCTAGATATATCATGGTGCACAGGTATGCAAACGTTATTCAGTGCAGGCACAGAAGACTAATGGGCAACTTCATGCTGCTCTTGGGAGTTGACAGTGATAGCTAGAACATTTTGAAGCAGTACCCAAGGCAAAGGGGAAATGCATTAAATGAAACTGAGAGACATGCTGCTGCACTGACATTTGCTATTGACAGTGCACACACAGTTTAAATCCTGGCACCCTGTAGGCTTCTGCAAAGCCTTGAAAGAAATGACAACGAAATCACGGGGGAAGATTGAGACAGGCTAGAAGAGAAAAGGAGAAGGGGATTTGAAGTGACTGCTACACCCTCTGCCTAAAGCTTTGCTCTGGGGCACTGAATGTTCTATTAGAATGCGACTGTGCCAAATGCTCAGTGTCAGCAAAACCCCCTGAGGGTCTGGATGCACACAGCTGGCAAGGAATCAAAAGGGAAAAATCACTGGGAGTCAAATCAGAAGCCTTTTCTAATCCATTTTAGTGCTGTCAGTTCCTCGCAAACATAACAAAACCCTTCATGCTGTCAATAGGACCAACCTTATCCAGCACTGGGTCATCCAGCTGCTGCTGCTCAATGCACTTGTGGCAAACGCGCGAGAGAAGTTCATGAGGTTCAATGAAGAGTCGTGAGCTGAGCAGGAATGTAAAGATATAGGCCTTCTGGGAAAGAGAGAGAGGCAAGCTTAGTGGATGACAAGAGCAGAAAACAGGCCACACCGTTTCTGAAAGGAGCTCTCTAGCTAGGCTATGCAAAGCACAGAGTTTTCCAACTGCTGATAGAGAAATGAGATTAAAGGTAAAGGTAAAGGTTCCCTTGCTCGAAAGCCAGTCGAATCCGACTCTAGGGTTGCGATGCTCATCTCCGTTTCAAAGCCGAAGAGACAGCGCTGTCCGAAGACGTTTCTGTGGTCATGTGGCCGGCATGACTAAACACCAAGGCGCACAGAACGCTGTTACCTTCCCACCAAAGTGGTACCTATTTATCTACTTGCAATTTCTTGCTTTCGAACTCCTAGGTTGGCAGGAGCTGGAACTAGAGATGGGAGCTCACTCTGTCATGCGGCACCCGGGTCTCGAACTGCTGAACTACCGACCCTCCACAGCCTGCAGTTCAGCGTCTTAACCACTTGCACTAAATAGACATCAGTAATACAGGCACTGCTTTCTACGAGGCTGTAATGAATCTCAAGGTCCGCAGACTCTACTGATTCATTAGGCTATTTTCCACAATGTGTTGACCTTCCTGACCCACTGGACCTTTTCCTTCATGGAATGAGCTTCTCAGATATCCAAAGCATCCTCCATGGCATTTGACTCACAGCCACATGCTTAATGGAGATTCCACACACCCCCACATTGGAAGAAGGGTTAATATTTCTTGTTCTGTCAGCATCATCCCAGGTAAAAAAAATCTCATGAATGAATGGCTCTTTCCACCTTTCGGCAGGAAG
>NW_015176463.1:667668-673566 GCF_001447785.1 Gekko japonicus | reverse complement strand
GCAGGAAGCAGTATCCCAGTCTCATGCAATGGGAAAATTTCATGCAATTGAAAAATCTATAAAGCTGCCCATGCAGGGAGCTCAGATGTGGATTTTGGACTTCCTGAATAATGGTGGATTGCTGCTGTTTTAATGTGTGACCTTAGGTGGGGAGCATGAGCCATGCAGTTTGGATCCAAGGTATGGATTGCGAAGCCAAGGGAGTGAATGAGGGACAAGTTCAGTTTAGTTGCACTGGGGCATTTCCGTGATTATCCTGTATTGTCTAATGTTCTACTTCTGACCAAACCCCATTGTTTTCCTGTTGCTGAGTGCATAGCTGCTGATCTCTCACTCTCCACATGCAAGCTAACCAGCCTATCTGTGCCTCTGAGCATCTTCACAGAGCTTTCCATTTGGGCAAATCCGAATCACTGTTGCCCAGAATATGTACTTGAGTTTTCCATTGCTTTCGAACTTGCTTTCATGCAAGTTATTAATTGTATTTTGAACCCTTTGCTTTCTTATTTCTTGAATGCAGTCACTTAATAAAAGTTTCACCCTGACCTGGATACCTAGGCTAGCCAGTTCCCATCAGATCTTGGAACCTGAGCAGGTTCCTTGGAACCCTGGCTAGCATTTGGATGGAAGACCGGAAAGGAACCCCAGGGTTGTGACGAGCTTTCCATTTGGGCAAATCCGAATCACTCTTGCCCAGAATATGTACTTGAGTTTTCCACTGCTTTCAAACTTGCTTTCATGCAAGTTATTAATTACATTTTGAACCCTTTGCTTTCTTATTTCTTGAATGCAGTCACTTAATAAAAGTTTCACCCTGACCTGGATACCTAGGCTAGCCAGTTCCCATCAGATCTTGGAACCTGAGCAGGTTCCTTGGAACCCTGGCTAGCATTTGGATGGAAGACCTGAAAGGAACACCAGGGTTGTGACGTGGAAGCAGGCGATGCCAAACCACCTCTGACTGTCTCTTGCCTTGAAAACCCCACCAGGGGTCACCATAAGTCAGCTGTGATGTGATGGCACATCACACCACCTATTATAGTTTCAGAACTTTCCTGGGGGGACGACTGGCATCAAAGTTGTGAGCGAGCGACTTGGCTACTGCGTTACGCTGGAGCCCTCCTTCATGAGCTAAGGCAAAAATGTGTGAACCGGAGGCTAAAAAATGGTGAGCTAGCTCACACTAACTCAGCTTAGAGGGAACACTGGTCACCATAAGTCAGCTGTGACGTGATGGCACATCACACCACCAATTATAGTTTCAGAACTTTGCTGGAGGGGACATGCTTGCTAGATCAGGCAGTGCTCTCCTCATAGTAAAGGAAGTGATGCTAGGGGAAAGGAGGAGAGAGGAGAAGGCCTCCAGCTTCATTCAGAGTAATCACTCCCCGAACAACCAGAGGTGGCGGCAATGGGTTACAACATGTAATCCATCCAGGGTTAATAAGTGTGTACAGAAGGGAGGAGAGGGGATGAGGAAGTATCTGTCAGTCTGTTGCCCCAGGGATGGGCCCTCAGCCAAAACCCCTTACTCCAACAATCTTCCACTATAGTGCTTGTCATCCATCCGTCAGTATAAATACAAAGAGTAAATCGAGTAACTCTTGCTGAAGTAAACCCATGAGGATAAGTCCAGGATCACTGCTGCCAATGGAACTGCACCAGAGCAAAATGATTAAGGCACCATAACATGGGCAGATATGATCATTTTTAATATCTTAGACCTGCAAAGAAAAAATACTATAAAATGAAGAATGCCCTTTATCTTCATAACCAACAGACAGATGAACAGATTAGAACATTTTGACATATTTGTGAAACTACTGATTCTTCTTCTTTTTTTGCATACTTTATCCAAGGGAAAGGAATTTACAGTACATATGTGCCAGAATGAGATGTTGTGTTTGTTGACCTTTACATTTACGAGCTCTGTAACATTAACTTGGACAGTGTATTTACCTCACTGCACCTGTTGGTTTTAAACAAATAAACTATGGTTTCCATGGATTAAGGCTGAAGCCTCCCTCACTTTAAAATATGTTATTTGGAAATCAGTGACATTTTCAGGCAAAAGTGTTTAGAACTGAGGGTTACAGCAACTCACTTATGACTCATTTTATGCCTACTAGATGTGACAACAAGAGCCAAGTGAAGACTGGCTGTAATTGAGCCTTCTGTTAACTGAAGTAAGTGGAACTTAAGAACCCTTAACTGTGAATTCAACTGCAGTGTTGAGAAGCAAGTATTAGCAGTACCTAAGAAGATGCCCTCTGATTTTTGTCAGTTATGCCACTCTTGGTATACAAGGTTTGTACAACCTTCCATTGGCTTTGTCTCAACCACTGTGATAAAGCCTTGACAAAGGATAGTTACCGTCTATACCTAAAGTATGAAGTGGGCTACAGCTGACAAAAGTTTATGTTAAAATAAATCATTCCTGAATTCCCTTCCTGGGAGCAGGAAAAGAGAAAGACCCAAGATGTGATGGATTGACTCTGTAAAGGAAGCCATGACCCTCAGTTTGCAAGACCTAAGCAAGATTGTTAACCATGGGAGATTTTGGAGGTCATTAATTCATAGTGTGGTCATAAGTTAGAAGTGAGTTGACAGCACTTAATACACATCTCTTGGCATTGGGACTACCAACAGCCCTTGCTGTGATGAGCACAATGGTTTTGAGTCTTGAAGGCTTGTACTGAGGAGGCTGTCAAAAGTTTGTTGGCCCTAGACCACTAATGGCTTGAAGGGTCAAAACCAGCACTTTGAATTGAACTTTGAAACAACATCTCAGGATCAGTGTAATATGACTGAAAGCACCCGTTTCTGTCAACAGCTGAGCAGCTGCATTCTACACTAATTGAATTCTCCAAATTGTCTTCAAGAGCAGCCTATGCAGAGCAGCCCTTGGCCATTTGTATGGTCTCATTGTAAGATTCCCATGATTGCTATATTCTTAAGAATTAAGTCCTGTCACAGATTGGGATTCTCTTTTCTGTAAAAGAACTTCCCACTCAGAAGAATGTCAACAGCTGTTGAAGATCAACTACTTTATTGCTTGTTCCATCTTGACAGTGTGTCCCTTCTGTCTAACTTTAGGCCTGCTAGGAATGTGGCCCTGTTTTAAAAATAGCCCAGCTAAGGCTAAATCACCAGGAACCAGAGCTTTGTGTTCTGTGAACATCTTCAAAAGCAGCAGAATCACAAGCAGGTGATTCACTCTCTCAGGTGCAGAACAGTATTACACATCCCTTTAGTCTGATGTTATTTTAAGACAAAACTTCTTAGTTTAAAATAAAACACACACACACAGTTTGCATGAAGCAAGAGCCAGTTTATCAAAATTAAGCAGTAGTTTACAGTAACAAAGTCCTTACCTCAGGGTAGTACTCAGCTGTAGGTATAAGATGCTGGATCAAAGCATCGAGAGAGGCTGAGGTAAGGTTTCCATCTTGAAAGATCAGCCCTCCTTCATCATCTTCTTTGGATGGATGGAGATTATGAGGGCTGAAGCCACAGGGAGTAAACATGCTGGTAGAGCTCAGCGTTTGGGGCATGCCTTCCTGGAACAGAGGGAAGACAGATGAACAAGATATTAACATGAGGAGACAAGTTAAATGAAAGCTATAGCCATAAACTGAAATGTTGCCAGAAAGTTAATGAGGCAAAGGAAGATTTGTATTCATAAGCTTGAGAAGATAAGTTTGGCAGGAGATCTGGTCCTTTTTTCATGTCCTCCATAGAAATTTGCTTTCCAAGTTTAGAATATGGCTACGAAGGATAGAAAAACCCCTCCCTTTTAAAGAGGTATTTCAACACAGATATATTTTCAAAATTTTTTGCACTCTTGTTATTTAATTGACAGTTCATTTTTTATTCATTAAAGCATTTATATCCTGCTTTCCTCCATGGCTCAAGGTAGCTTATAACATACAATTAAAGCATCATATAATGATAAAAAACCCAAATCCCTTGCCAACCTAATAAAACATAATAAGATACAATAAAATGCTTACAGTTTAACACTCTATTAAAAGTTCTGGTGAACACAGCAGCCTTGCAGAGCCTCCTGAAACTTTCCAAGGACTACATTGTCCTCTAGAGTTACCAACTCTAGGTTAGAAAATTCCTGAAGATTTGGGGGTGGATCCTGGGGGAGTGTATGGTTTGGGGAGGGAGCTCAGTGGGGATGTGATGCCATAGAATCTGCCCTGCAAAGCAGCCATTTTCTCTAGAGGAACTGATCTCTGTGGTCTGGATTAAATTCACAGAGAACTCAAGGATCCACCTGGAGACTGGCTATCCTACACCCCTCAACTCCTCAAGGAGCCCATTCCATAAAGTTCCAGGGACTTGTTATTGAGTGCAGAGGGCCTTCCTGTAACAGGGCTTAGCTTTCAGGATGACAGTACAGTTACAGCACCGACCAGTCTCCTAACTGCCACTGGAACATTCTTTGGCCAAAGGTGGTTGAAACCTATCTGCTTCTACTTCCAGTAAGGCGATGAAACCAGAAGTAGGTTGTCACCTGTGGCACCAGCAGCAGCCAGTACTTTATCATTGCTGTTGCTCACATCATCATTCATGGAAGGTTCTTCTACTGTATCCAACCCTATGAAGTTCAGTCTGTGGTTGCCAGGAGGCCACACTTTGTCTGGATCCATCTATAGGGTTCTTAGGTCAAGTTCTAATTGCAATAAACATGTACACAATAAAAATGGCTAAAGCCAGAAAATGGCTTGACAGTGACCTAATAGTTGATTTTCTAAAAGGCTGAGAATAGTGTAAAGAAAGAAAAAAATCCATATTATCTTTCACACTTTCCTTTTATGCAGCTCCTATCAGAAACTTGGTGGGATGAGGAAAATCAGTGGGATACAGTGATTCCTGGTTATAAATTATATCGAAAGGATGGGGGGGGGAAGGGTTGAAGCTGGGTGGCTCTGTATGTCAAAGCGGGTTTACAGTCCAGTAAGACTGAGAAGGTAAGAGAATTGGATGTGCTTCTGGAAATGCTATGGGTCGAAATAGTGGGCCCAAAAGGAAGCTTAACACTGGGAGTTTGTTATTGCCCACAAGATCAAAAGATAGAGGAGGATTATAAAATGATGAATGAATTAAAAATAGCAGCTAGACGAAAAGACTGTGTCATAATAGGTGATTTGTACTATCCACACATTGATTGGGTCAATACATGTTCAAGTCGGGAAAAAGAGATTGAATTTCTAGACACAGAACCTACCAGGGGAGAGGCATCCTGGATTTGGACCTAAGTAATGCTCAAGACCTGGTGAGAGATGTAAAAGTGATTGCACTGCTTGGGAACAGTGACCATAATGTTATTGAGTTCAACATTTGTATAAATAGGGAGTTGCCCCAAAAGACCAACACAACCACTTTTAACTTTAAAAGGGGTAATTTCTCTGGAATAAGGGGACATGTAAAGAGGAAACTGAAAGGAAAAGTAAAAAGGGTCAAAACCATTGGGGAAGCTTGGAGACGCTTTAAAACTACGATTCTAGAAGCTCAGATAAAATATATACCGCAGGTTAGGAAAGGCACAAATAGGTATAGAAAAAGGCCTGCATGGTTAACAAACAAAGTAATGGAAGCTGTAAAAGGTAAGAAGGATTCCTTTAAGTGGTGGACAGCTAGTCTCAGTGAGGTTGATAAAAGGGAACACAGACTGTGGAAAATAAAATGCAAGTCTGTGATCAGCTAGGCAAAAAGGGAATATGAGGAGCATATAGCAAAAAACATAAAGACCAACAATAAAACTTACTTCAAATACATTAGAAGCGGGAAACCAGCAAGGGAGGCAGTGGGGCCGTTGGATGACCAAGGGGTAAAATGAGTACTGAAGGATGATAGGGAAATGGCTGAGAAGCTGAATGCATTTTT
>NW_015176463.1:652459-667302 GCF_001447785.1 Gekko japonicus | reverse complement strand
CACCGCCGGGCCCCTCATGGGGCTCGGCAGTGGAGCTGCAAGGCTGGCGGTGGCCAGGACCGTTGGGGGTGGGGAGTGTGGCCTTATGACACTCTTCCGGTGATGTCAGGGGGTGTGGCATATGCTAATGAGTTATGCTAATGAGTTCCCCTAGCTCTTTTTCTACGAAATGACCCCTGGTAGGCACATTGATGAACAAGAACAATTGAGGCAGACTCAGCATGGGTTCTGCAACTGTTAGTGTTCCCTGAGGGGGTAAACAAACATGTGGACAAGGGGGATCCAATAGATGTTGTTTACCTTGACTTCCAGAAAGCTTTTGATAAAGTTCCTTATCAAAGGCTCCTAAGTAAGCTCAATAGTCATGGGATAAAAGGACAAGTCCCCTTGTGGATCAAAAACGTGCTAATTAATAGGAAACTGAGAGTATAAATGGGCAATTTTCACAGTGGAGGGTGGTAAGCAGTGGGGTACTGCAGGGATCAGTACTGGGTCATGTTTTTTTACTTGACCAATAATGATTTGGAGTTGGGAGTAAGTAGTGAAGTGGCTAAATTTGTGGATGACACTAAATTGTTCAGGTTAGTGAGAATTAGGGAGGATTGTAAGGTACTCCGAAGGGATCTGTCAAGGATGGGTGTGTGGGCGTCAACATGACAAATGGGGTTCAGTGTGGCCAAGTGCAAAGTGATGCACATTGGGGCCAAAAATCCTAACTATAAAAACACGCTGTTGGGGTCCAAACTGGCAGAGACTGACCAAGAGAGAGATCTTGGAGTCGTAGTAGATAACTCACTGAAAACGTTGAGACAGTGTGCGACTGCAATAAAAAAGGCCAACACTATGCTGGGGATTATTAGGAATTGAACTGAAAACAAATCAGCCAGTATCATAATGCCCTTGTATAAATCAATGATGCAATCTCATTTGGTATACTGCATACAGTTCTGGTCACCACACCTAAGAAGGATATTATAGCACTGGAAAAAGTACAGAAAAGGGCAACTAGAATGATAAAAGGGTTGGAACACTTTCCCTATGAAGAAAGGTTAAAGCACGTGGTGATCTTTAGCTTGGAGAAACAACAACTGAGGGGTAACATGATTGAGGTTTACAAGATTATGCACGGGACAGATAGCGTTGCCAAGTCGGGTGTTGCTCCGTAGCGGGGGACTCCTGGCTGGCGTCTGGAGCATGCGCGTCACGTGCACATCACCCGGAAGTGACGTGACGATGCCGGGCACGCTGGGGGCGGGCCACGACCATCCGAGGGAAAACCATAGAGTTTTCCCTCGGATGACCGTGGCCCCGTCCCCAGTGTTGGTGCTTGAGGGGGGCAACAGTGGGAGCGCTTCTAGTGTTCTAGTGTCCTGACCCCACTGGTGGACCTCCTGATGGCACCTTGTATTTTTGGCCACTGTGTGATGGAGTATTTGACTGGATGGGCCATTGGCCTGATCTAACATTGGCTTCTCTCTTATGTCCTTATGTTCTTATCAGTTTACTGGCACAGAGGTTAAAAGAAATATACAGTTCCAATCAACACACATTTCAATGCAGAGGAGAAGCAAGATTATATAATGGAATGGCCATTCAGAGTCACAATCACGACATTTAGCAAACAACAATGGCCCCAGCATTCCCTGAGATTTTGACCATTGACTAGCATTTGTCATGCCACAAATAGGACCAACGAGAGACAGAGGATTTAACTTGTATGAGGCATATGGCCTTCTTCTCAGAATTCAGGCATTATCCACAAAATTCACATTATCTCACCATTCAGCTAGGAGGCCCCTAATCAAACTATATGCCACTTAGTACTAGGACAATTTTACATCCCATTCCAAAGAAGCTATAAAAATATTGCCAGTATTGGCTGCCATGTGGATCACCAGCTCCAATAACGCCTTCTTCTTATTAAAAACCAAAATAGACCTATGAAAGCTTGTTTCTAATTTCAAAGGACAAAATAATAGTTAACACTGAATTTGTGTTGCTCTAGCAAGGAGCTCCTGTCTCTAGTTCCAGCTCCTGCCAACCTAGCAGTTCGAAAGCAAGAAATTGCAAGTAGATAAATAGGTACCACTTCGGTGGGAAGGTAACAGCGTTCCGTGCGCCTTGGTGTTTAGTCATGCCGGCCACATGACCACGGAAACGTCTTCGGACAGCGCTGGCTCTTCGGCTTTGAAACGGAGATGAGCACCGCAACCCTAGAGTCGGATTCGACTGGCTTTCGAGCAAGGGAACCTTTTAGCAAGGACAGAAGCCACAGTAGGATCTTTTCTTTAAAGGGAATGGAATATGCTTGTTAATAAGGATCCCTCCAGTCTCAAATAATTGTCACTGTTGGTCCACTGTATTCATAAAGAAAACATAGTGTATTAAATCTAAAGATGGCCAAATCCCATGTGCTATTTTCAGCTTTCCCCACCATCTTAATGTTTTGTTTCCATGGCAGTAATCTCAGTAGTGTACATGTTTGGATAAACTGAAGAATAAATCTCACAGATGTGCAACTATCATAGCCAAAAGGGGTTTAAAAAAAAACCCAACATTCTCAAAACTGATATAATTCTGTTTCACAGATTATGTTATGCAGTTCTTCCCTGTCATCTCCATTTGTATTAGCTAATGGAAACTTATTTGTACAGAAGGTTCCTAGATATTGGCAAAGATACATATATCATGCACCTTTAAATTTCTTTTGAAAGCTAAACTGAAACGACCCATTCCTAAAGTCACTCCTGATTTTTTAAATCTAAATTGCAAAGCATGCTGAGCAAATGTGTGGATTTTGCCTAGAGTTGTCGGAATATATCCCTACCAACAAGAAACACCACTGTTTGTTCCAAGACTGCGATTTCCAATCGGTGGGTCAAATAAGCAACCAACTGAGAGGACACGGTGCTGCCATCAGCATTGATATTGGATGTGAATGCAAGTTAGACAGGATTTGTTAACACTCAGTGTCAGCAGGAGTTGTTGGTATTTCTGCAGGCATTTACTTTTTTGCTATGCGATAAGACTTGTTAATCATATACATGGACATATGGCCTTCTTCTGTCACATTCAAGGGCATATATTTGCCCAGCACTATTTTTGACTTCTTATCTTTGAGTATGCTGCTTTCAACCCCCTATGCCACATTCCAAGCAGCTCTTGAAATGACCCTCGGGGTTATGAAATGGTTGGCCATGCAGCCTAAGTGGCCTAGTACAACACAGTGGTTAAGCAAATGAACTGTGAGTGCGGAAACCCCAGGAACTCATTTGGTGACCTTAGGAAAACCACCATTCTTCAGTTATGCCCCTATATTATCAATGTTACACTGTTTAAGAAACTCCAGAGCCCTTCTGGGAATGCAGACAAGGCCCATTTCAAGGTAGTTTTTTCACTAAAAGCAAAGTATAATTTTGTTGCATTCCCTCCATGCCCACCCGTTAGTTCCAACAACACAACATAGTACATAGAAAATAGCCTATAATATATGGCAGTGCACTGTTGGGCTGCTCTCATTTTTTGTGTCCCCTCTGCTCTCGTCCCTAACCCTCTGAATCAGTGCCACAGAACAGTCATCCTTTTTCAATCTGTAGAACATGGATGGCTTGTCATTTGATGAGGTTGCTGAAACAACCCAAATGGTGCTTGCAATTTCATTGGATGAGGGAATCTCACAAGATTTTGGGGGAGACACACAACTTGCTGCTCAATATTAACAGAGAGATAGAGTGGTCTGGTTCTCATCTCAAGAGTGAAGCACAAGAGCAAAGCATTAAAAGGTTGTACTTAGCCCCCTCCCTTCAATATTAGATCAGTTCTATACTTAAGTTGTCCTCTGATGGGTCAGCCTTGCTTTTGGAAACATTTGCTAACCCTTGCATCTCCATTCTGCACCACCACCACAATCGTGCTTCCCTTCTCATACAGCTTCAAATAACTGCTTTAGGAAGCTTGGTGTAAGAAAGTGTTCCACATACATAGCTAGTTAAAATAATTCTCCAGACTGTGGCCATAGTCATAGAATGCACATTCAGCTCCATTGTTCTATTCTGTTGCAAAAGAACTTACATTGGTTGGTTTTAATTAATTCTGTGAAACTATGAGGAGTGTTGGTGAGAGAGGTGCTCAACCAAGTGTAAGGAGGGATGACTATAAAGAGAAAAGGTCAGTTTTCCAACTATTTGTTTTTTCTGTGGTACGTTTGACATATCTAATTAATTTTAAACTCCATCTCAGAAATTCAGGGCAACTTAAGTAGTCAATGTAACATTACCCCCTTTTAGTCTTCCCCAAGGCCACCTGATGAGTTGCATGTCTGAACCCTTTGTTCCAAAGCCATCATGCTATCCACCACACTATAATTTATTATTAGCTGTAATATGCAACACATTTGTAAATACTTTATTACAAGGTTAGTGTGCTCCCCACAGAAAAACTGTCTATCATATAATGGATTTGAAAATGTTGTTTTGAGGGATATCATGTTAACATTGCTAATTTCCCCCAACTACTGAGATATAGGGGTGTTAACATTTTATCTGAGTAAAACACACATGCCTAGAAGGATAGGTAAACATGTATATTTTAGAAAATTAAACCCTGCTAGAACTTGGTACAGCTAGGGTTTTTGTTTTTCTTGTAAAAACAAAAGGAACTGTAGTCATATCTATACTTTTTATTGTTTTCCTGTTTTATATACATTGTATTTAGTGGTTTCATTTAAATTATAACATGCTTCTGTTGCCTTCAATGGCCCATAGCTAATACCAATAAGATTTTCTTGAACTGAGCAATATCTACTGTGAGATCATTTTGTCATATAAGGTACATATATACCAGAGGTATACACAGAGTTGTTCTTATTTTTTCTTTTAGTTAGTAGTTCTCCATGTGTGCGCACTTGCATTTTTTGTTTCCACTGAAAACCAATTTCTTCTTGTAATCTGTGTGTTTTCTGCCCAATCAGGATGCAATTCTTACAGATTGTCACCTTCACACACAGGACATCCCCCTTCCCCGATCAAATTTCAGTCACATAGGCAAATGGAAACCTGTAAATACATCATCTCAATGAGAAAACTGTATTCATGCAGACAAGGAAATATAATGTTGCTTTGCTAGTTTACATAGAATCCAGACTATAGTCACTGTATGAATGTGAGGTAATGTTATGTTTTATTTAGGGATGGGCACAGATCTGAAACCTAGCCAAAGTCTGGGCCAGACTTTGTCCGGTTTGGGGTTTGCAACCCAGGTTTGGGGAAGGCACCTTCCCTTGAACACTCACTGAGCTTTTCAATGTGGCTCGGCTCATGTGTTTGGCCTGATGTGTGCACACCACTTCCAAGTGGCATTGGGCCCTTCCCCCAGTGCACCTGCATCATCCAGAAGTGACACAAGCATGAAGTGATGTGCTTGCATCACTTCCAGGTAACGTGGGCATGCTGGTGGTGGGGATGACGCCACCTGGAAGTGATGCAAGCATGTCAGGGGCCAATGTGCTTGCATCACTTCTGGATGACACAGGTGCGCCAAGGGTAGGGCCCCAATGGTTCAGTTCAGGCAGTTTTGCTCTGGAGTTTGGTTTGGGGCCACTCAGTTTACAAGTCCATGACTGAACCGGCTTTCCCGATCTGTGCCCATCCCTAGTTTTATTCATTATATTTCAACTGATATAGCCTTATATGAATGCACAGGAAGTCAGATGTGGGCTCAGGATACTTTTCATTTAATATATTTTTATTCCACCCTTCTTTTAAGGAGCTCAGGATGGTATACCTCAGCCTCCCCTCCTAGGTTTCACCCTCAGAACAACCTGTGAGGTAGGTTAGGCTGAAAGAGTAAATGACTGGCCAAAGGTTACTCAATGAACTTCATGACAGAGTGGGGATTTCAATCTGGATCTCCCAGCTTGTATCCTAACCAGTCATTAAAATCACTGAATAACCTTGGGTAGGTGATTTTTTTTCTTAGTCTAAGATATCTGACAACTGTGCAAAGCCAGCATGGTGTGCAGTGGTTAGAGTCTATTTGACTATCAGACTAGGATCTGGGAGAACTAGGTTTGAATCCGTGCATTGTACATGGAAGCTCACTAGAAAACCTTTGACCTGTCACTCTCACTAAGCCCAGCCTACCTCACAGAATTGTTGCTGTCATGATTATAAAATGGAGAAGGAGAGAATGATGTTGTAAGTCTCTTTGAGTCTTCACTGGCGAGAAAATTAGAGTATAAATAAAATTAAATAAATTGGGAGAAGGCTTTCTGAATATCATTTTCCAATTCCAAATGGTTGGGCGATATGGAGGCTGGAGGGGAGTAAAAGGAGGGAGACAGTGGGCAGTAAATGCACCCATGAAAATGAAGAAATGGTTCTAATTATGAAGGAGGGGAAAGACATTGGCCAAGTAAAAAGGCAGCATGAGATTCCTATTCAGACGAACTAAGTTTTTATCTCTTTAACAAGATACAAAGGCTATGCTTAAGACCCATGGGAAAACCCAGTGACAGACTATAAGATAAAGTGTAGACTCCAGTCCCTTCTCACATGAATATCATTAACTGATTGCAGAAGAAAAGGTCAGTCTTGACACACTGTTAAAAAATGCATTTGTGGTGATGATTTGTAGGCTGTCACAATAAATTAAAAGGCCTACCTTTTCCTACTTTGCGCATTAGGGATATGTAACAATGACTCGGTATTCCTATTTTACTGACACATGAACAGCCAACACCCTCTTCCACAAGCCTGCTTTCTGCGAGGCAGGTGGCAACCAAAGTCACAGCTCATTCAGTGGTGTCACCTCTCCCTTGGAATGCTCCCTTAAGGCATGTCCAGTGTTTATCTTTTCTCCAGGCTTTTAACTGAAGGGGTTCCGTCTTTTTTTTTAAAGCTGTTTTTAGGATCTATTTCCTAACCTGAGTACTGTTCTATAAATATCATTTTAAGCTCCTAAATTCTGTTTTATACTGTTTTTAATGCCTGGGGGGCGCGATCCGCTGGCGGCGGGGAACGGGCCTCTGGGGCGGGGGTTTCCCCCCCCCGGGGGGACTTGGCAAGCCTAGGGACAGAGCAGGTAGAGAAAGAAGTACTTTTCTCCCTTTCTCACAATACAAGAACTCGTGGGCACTGCTGAGCAGTCAGGTTAGAACAGATAAAAGGAAGTACTTTTTCACCCAAAACTGATTAACTCATGGAATTCATTGCCACAGGAGGTGGCGGCGGCTACAAGCATGGACAGCTTCAAGAGGGAATTGGATAAACATATGGAGAAGTCCATCAGTGGCTATTAGCCACAAGGTTTAGATAGGAACTCTCAGTCTGGGGAAAGTGATGCTCTGTATTCTTGGTGCTTGAGGGGGGCAACAGTG
The DNA here is from genome assembly GCF_001447785.1 of Gekko japonicus. Taxonomy (NCBI): domain Eukaryota; kingdom Metazoa; phylum Chordata; class Lepidosauria; order Squamata; family Gekkonidae; genus Gekko; species Gekko japonicus. The sequence continues at coordinate 659,927 of NW_015176463.1, read as the reverse complement.
GGAGCGCTTCTAGTGTTCTAGTGTCCTGACCCCACTGGTGGACCTCCTGATGGCACCTTGTATTTTTGGCCACTGTGTGATGGAGTATTGGACTGGATGGGCCATTGGCCTGATCTAACATTGGCTTCTCTCTTATGTCCTTATGTTCTTATCAGTTCACTGGCACAGAGGTTAAAAGAAATATACAGTTCCAATCAACACACATTTCAATGCAGAGGAGAAGCAAGATTATATAATGGAATGGCCATTCAGAGTCACAATCACGACATTTAGCAAACAACAATGGCCCCAGCATTCCCTGAGATTTTGACCATTGACTAGCATTTGTCATGCCACAAATAGGACCAACGATTAACTTGTATGAGGCAGTCAATACACTGTACCCAAATGTTCTCAGAATTCAGGCATTATCCACAAAATTCACATTATCTCACCATTCAGCTAGGAGGCCCCTAATCAAACTATATGCCACTTAGTACTAGGACAATTTTACATCCCATTCCAAAGAAGCTATAAAGATATTGCCAGTATTGGCTGCCATGTGGATCACCAGCTCCAATAACGCCTTCTTCTTATTAAAAACCAAAATAGACCTATGAAAGCTTGTTTCTAATTTCAAAGGACAAAATAATAGTTAACACTGAATTTGTGTTGCTCTAGCAAGGAGCTCCTGTCTCTAGTTCCAGCTCCTGCCAACCTAGCAGTTCGAAAGCAAGAAATTGCAAGTAGATCAATAGGTACCACTTCGGTGGGAAGGTAACAGCGTTCCGTGCGCCTTGGTGTTTAGTCATGCCGGCCACATGACCACGGAAACGTCTTTGGACAGTGCTGGCTCTTCGGCTTTGAAACGGAGATGAGCACCGCAACCCTAGAGTCGGATTCGACTGGCTTTCGAGCAAGGGAACCTTTTAGCAAGGACAGAAGCCACAGTAGGATCTTTTCTTTAAAGGGAATGGAATATGCTTGTTAATAAGGATCCCTCCAGTCTCAAATAATTGTCACTGTTGGTCCACTGTATTCATAAAGAAAACATAGTGTATTAAATCTAAAGATGGCCAAATCCCATGTGCTATTTTCAGCTTTCCCCACCATCTTAATGTTTTGTTTCCATGGCAGTAATCTCAGTAGTGTACATGTTTGGATAAACTGAAGAATAAATCTCACAGATGTGCAACTATCATAGCCAAAAGGGGTTTAAAAAAAAACCCAACATTCTCAAAACTGATATAATTCTGTTTCACAGATTATGTTATGCAGTTCTTCCCTGTCATCTCCATTTGTATTAGCTAATGGAAACTTATTTGTACAGAAGGTTCCTAGATATTGGCAAAGATACATATATCATGCACCTTTAAATTTCTTTTGAAAGCTAAACTGAAACGACCCATTCCTAAAGTCACTCCTGATTTTTTAAATCTAAATTGCAAAGCATGCTGAGCAAATGTGTGGATTTTGCCTAGAGTTGTCGGAATATATCCCTACCAACAAGAAACACCACTGTTTGTTCCAAGACTGCGATTTCCAATCGGTGGGTCAAATAAGCAACCAACTGAGAGGACACGGTGCTGCCATCAGCATTGATATTGGATGTGAATGCAAGTTAGACAGGATTTGTTAACACTCAGTGTCAGCAGGAGTTGTTGGTATTTCTGCAGGCATTTACTTTTTTGCTATGCGATAAGACTTGTTAATCATATACATGGACATATGGCCTTCTTCTGTCACATTCAAGGGCATATATTTGCCCAGCACTATTTTTGACTTCTTATCTTTGAGTATGCTGCTTTCAACCCCCTATGCCACATTCCAAGCAGCTCTTGAAATGACCCTCGGGGTTATGAAATGGTTGGCCATGCAGCCTAAGTGGCCTAGTACAACACAGTGGTTAAGCAAATGAACTGTGAGTGCGGAAACCCCAGGAACTCATTTGGTGACCTTAGGAAAACCACCATTCTTCAGTTATGCCCCTATATTATCAATGTTACACTGTTTAAGAAACTCCAGAGCCCTTCTGGGAATGCAGACAAGGCCCATTTCAAGGTAGTTTTTCACTAAAAGCAAAGTATAATTTTGTTGCATTCCCTCCATGCCCACCCGTTAGTTCCAACAACACAACATAGTACATAGAAAATAGCCTATAATATATGGCAGTGCACTGTTGGGCTGCTCTCATTTTTTGTGTCCCCTCTGCTCTCATCCCTAACCCTCTGAATCAGTGCCACAGAACAGTCATCCTTTTTCAATCTGTAGAACATGGATGGCTTGTCATTTGATGAGGTTGCTGAAACAACCCAAATGGTGCTTGCAATTTCATTGGATGAGGGAATCTCACAAGATTTTGGGGGAGACACACAACTTGCTGCTCAATATTAACAGAGAGATAGAGTGGTCTGGTTCTCATCTCAAGAGTGAAGCACAAGAGCAAAGCATTAAAAGGTTGTACTTAGCCCCCTCCCTTCAATATTAGATCAGTTCTATACTTAAGTTGTCCTCTGATGGGTCAGCCTTGCTTTTGGAAACATTTGCTAACCCTTGCATCTCCATTCTGCACCACCACCACAATCGTGCTTCCCTTCTCATACAGCTTCAAATAACTGCTTTAGGAAGCTTGGTGTAAGAAAGTGTTCCACATACATAGCTAGTTAAAATAATTCTCCAGACTGTGGCCATAGTCATAGAATGCACATTCAGCTCCATTGTTCTATTCTGTTGCAAAAGAACTTACATTGGTTGGTTTTAATTAATTCTGTGAAACTATGAGGAGTGTTGGTGAGAGAGGTGCTCAACCAAGTGTAAGGAGGGATGACTATAAAGAGAAAAGGTCAGTTTTCCAACTATTTGTTTTTTCTGTGGTACGTTTGACATATCTAATTAATTTTAAACTCCATCTCAGAAATTCAGGGCAACTTAAGTAGTCAATGTAACATTACCCCCTTTTAGTCTTCCCCAAGGCCACCTGATGAGTTGCATGTCTGAACCCTTTGTTCCAAAGCCATCATGCTATCCACCACACTATAATTTATTATTAGCTGTAATATGCAACACATTTGTAAATACTTTATTACAAGGTTAGTGTGCTCCCCACAGAAAAACTGTCTATCATATAATGGATTTGAAAATGTTGTTTTGAGGGATATCATGTTAACATTGCTAATTTCCCCCAACTACTGAGATATAGGGGTGTTAACATTTTATCTGAGTAAAACACACATGCCTAGAAGGATAGGTAAACATGTATATTTTAGAAAATTAAACCCTGCTAGAACTTGGTACAGCTAGGGTTTTTGTTTTTCTTGTAAAAACAAAAGGAACTGTAGTCATATCTATACTTTTTATTGTTTTCCTGTTTTATATACATTGTATTTAGTGGTTTCATTTAAATTATAACATGCTTCTGTTGCCTTCAATGGCCCATAGCTAATACCAATAAGATTTTCTTGAACTGAGCAATATCTACTGTGAGATCATTTTGTCATATAAGGTACATATATACCAGAGGTATACACAGAGTTGTTCTTATTTTTTCTTTTAGTTAGTAGTTCTCCATGTGTGCGCACTTGCATTTTTTGTTTCCACTGAAAACCAATTTCTTCTTGTAATCTGTGTGTTTTCTGCCCAATCAGGATGCAATTCTTACAGATTGTCACCTTCACACACAGGACATCCCCCTTCCCCGATCAAATTTCAGTCACATAGGCAAATGGAAACCTGTAAATACATCATCTCAATGAGAAAACTGTATTCATGCAGACAAGGAAATATAATGTTGCTTTGCTAGTTTACATAGAATCCAGACTATAGTCACTGTATGAATGTGAGGTAATGTTATGTTTTATTTAGGGATGGGCACAGATCTGAAACCTAGCCAAAGTCTGGGCCAGACTTTGTCCGGTTTGGGGTTTGCAACCCAGGTTTGGGGAAGGCACCTTCCCTTGAACACTCACTGAGCTTTTCAATGTGGCTCGGCTCATGTGTTTGGCCTGATGTGTGCACACCACTTCCAAGTGGCATTGGGCCCTTCCCCCAGTGCACCTGCATCATCCAGAAGTGACACAAGCATGAAGTGATGTGCTTGCATCACTTCCAGGTAACGTGGGCATGCTGGTGGTGGGGATGACGCCACCTGGAAGTGATGCAAGCATGTCAGGGGCCAATGTGCTTGCATCACTTCTGGATGACACAGGTGCGCCAAGGGTAGGGCCCCAATGGTTCAGTTCAGGCAGTTTTGCTCTGGAGTTTGGTTTGGGGCCACTCAGTTTACAAGTCCATGACTGAACCGGCTTTCCCGATCTGTGCCCATCCCTAGTTTTATTCATTATATTTCAACTGATATAGCCTTATATGAATGCACAGGAAGTCAGATGTGGGCTCAGGATACTTTTCATTTAATATATTTTTATTCCACCCTTCTTTTAAGGAGCTCAGGATGGTATACCTCAGCCTCCCCTCCTAGGTTTCACCCTCAGAACAACCTGTGAGGTAGGTTAGGCTGAAAGAGTAAATGACTGGCCAAAGGTTACTCAATGAACTTCATGACAGAGTGGGGATTTCAATCTGGATCTCCCAGCTTGTATCCTAACCAGTCATTAAAATCACTGAATAACCTTGGGTAGGTGATTTTTTTTCTTAGTCTAAGATATCTGACAACTGTGCAAAGCCAGCATGGTGTGCAGTGGTTAGAGTCTATTTGACTATCAGACTAGGATCTGGGAGAACTAGGTTTGAATCCCTGCACTGTGACATGGAAGCTCACTAGAAAACCTTTGACCTGTCACTCTCACTAAGCCCAGCCTACCTCACAGAATTGTTGCTGTCATGATTATAAAATGGAGAAGGAGAGAATGATGTTGTAAGTCTCTTTGGGTCTTCACTGGCGAGAAAATTAGAGTATAAATAAAATTAAATAAATTGGGAGAAGGCTTTCTGAATATCATTTTCCAATTCCAAATGGTTGGGCGATATGGAGGCTGGAGGGGAGTAAAAGGAGGGAGACAGTGGGCAGTAAATGCACCCATGAAAATGAAGAAATGGTTCTAATTATGAAGAAGGGGAAAGACATTGGCCAAGTAAAAAGGCAGCATGAGATTCCTATTCAGACGATCTAAGTTTTTATCTCTTTAACAAGATACAAAGGCTATGCTTAAGACCCATGGGAAAACCCAGTGACAGACTATAAGATAAAGTGTAGACTCCAGTCCCTTCTCACATGAATATCATTAACTGATTGCAGAAGAAAAGGTCAGTCTTGACACACTGTTAAAAAATGCATTTGTGGTGATGATTTGTAGGCTGTCACTTTCAGTCTTGGCTGGGTGCAGCTTCACAAGACAATAAATTAAAAGGCCTACCTTTTCCTACTTTGCGCATTAGGGATATGTAACAATGACTCGGTATTCCTATTTTACTGACACATGAACAGCCAACACCCTCTTCCACAAGCCTGCTTTCTGCGAGGCAGGTGGCAACCAAAGTCACAGCTCATTCAGTGGTGTCACCTCTCCCTTGGAATGCTCCCTTAAGGCATGTCCAGTGTTTATCTTTTCTCCAGGCTTTTAACTGAAGGGGTTCCGTCTTTTTTTTTAAAGCTGTTTTTAGGATCTATTTCCTAACCTGAGTACTGTTCTATAAATATCATTTTAAGCTCCTAAATTCTGTTTTATACTGTTTTTAATGCCTGGTTTGTTTTTATAGTTTTAATATTCATTATTCTTATGCTTTTAAAAAACTGATTTTGTGTTTTTTTACTTTGCAAGCTACCTCAAATGTACCTTGTATTGTTCATTTAGAAAACGTACATGTCAAGACATGTTTCTAAATGAACAATACAAGGTAAATTTGTGAGAAGAACATGACTATTATATAAAAGAACTTCTTGATGACAAACACAAACTTTGCTTTGGGTTGATAAATTAATGTTCGGGATAGGTGGCCCCATCCATTTATCTACAACAGAATGGATCACAGGCCAATACTCACTCCTAATATATTTCTCATTTTGAAGTCAGGAGAGAAATTAACAATGCAAACAATGTCAGGACAGTCTTCACTTCCATAACATATTACATGGTGATGGCTGTATCAACAGCAGCAAGCAATCTGCACTGATATGAATGTCCCTCATTATCCTCTCATTACTCAAGTTTGTCTGGGAGATGAAATTAACTTTTGGTCAGGAGAGGTCATAAATGTTTAAGATGTTGCCTTCCTTTTAACCTTTTCCTGCCCTCCCTGGCAGTATTGGACCAGATACACAGTGTTGTTATTATAATTTTGGCACTGTATTCTTCCCAAGGTGAGATAAAGTGAAAAGATCTAATTTCATTTATGATTTTCCTAACTCTTGAGTGGACTCATCCTTGCAAAGCTATATGTTTCACACACCTATCATTAATTTTTTAAATCAGTTTCCTTCAGTAAATTGTGACTTGCTGTTTCTTGCCAAGACAGTTTTTTTGTTTTTTTTAATTCCATCTCTCAATAAAATGCTGTTCTATTATATGAAGCATGGTGAATTATTGCCAAGAGCAAAACAGCTGCTTCTGTTTACTTATGTAGTACTAGCCTGTTACCCGTGCTTCACTATGGTATTTAAGTTCTGTAAATCCAGTTATAATAATGATGATGTGAAATTTGAAATGTGACATTTGTTGTAGGAATTCTAATGGAGAAGATTGTCATGTAAGAAATTAAGTGAGACATATGTACTTTTTCCCTCTCTACTGAAGGACCTCTCTCTAGACCACATTGGTGATTCTGCCCTCAGGTGCTAGGATCACCAGGCTGTTTGATGAGCTCACTCTGGAGCAGGCCACATAGAACTGTCCATTTAAGAAGCAGTTGTCTGCTAAGTCAATTCCTGTTATCTTCCACGAAAGTGATGGACTCTCTACTTGTGTTCCTGGATTGTTTTGCTCATATGGAGATTGTGTTGTTCTGAGCACCTCAGGGTGATATTGCTGGTACTTGGCCTGTGCAGCTCAGTGCACTGCAGGAGTACTATGTGCAAATGTCTTTGCCGCATTCCTAAGTTGCCTCCTCCTTGTAGGGTTAGTGTATCTGGCTTGACGTTTGCCAGGAGCTTTCTTGGGGGCAGTAAGAGGTGAGAGGTGTGAGGGGGAGTTGGTGTGAGGGAGTGGTGATGTGGTGGACATTTCTTCAGGTTCATGAAGGAGGCACACATCGAAATGGCTCCTAGAAATGTCCTTTACTATCTCCCATAAACATTCATACCCTGGCCCTGCTTCTACACCTGGCAGACACCGGCCTGTCTGGTGTTGGGGGGGGATTGTATTTAAAGTCATCGGGGAGGCTGGGCCAGCAGCAGTGCTAAGGCAGTCCTGCTGAGCAAACCTCCCTGGTGGCTATAAGCATTCCTGTCCAGTGTAGGAGGGAGAGGGGGAGGAGTATTAGAAGCCACTGTGGACATGGGGGTGCACCTGACAGACAACCACCTATTAAGTGTAGGAGG
>NW_015176463.1:623333-652363 GCF_001447785.1 Gekko japonicus | reverse complement strand
GAGCACTTAAGCCATGGTAGGAGTGCTCTCCCCAAATTTGGTGTCTAGGTTCAGCGGTTTGGCCTGGGCATTGATTTTACGGTGAGGGGACTTTCTTTTATAGATATATATATAGAAGGAGGCAGGGGTCATTTCGTAGAAAAAGAGCTAGGGGGACTCATTAGCATAACTCATTAGCATATGCCACACCCCCTGACATCACCGGAAGTGTGTCCTCCCCACAGCCGGCGGCGACCTCCAGCGGGCACCAGCAGGGAGCCCCAGGCCCCGCCCTCCCGCACCTCACCCGGGGGGATGGCGTCCCCCCGCGTCCCCCCCCCAAATGACCCCTGGAAGGAGGTTATCAGTGTCTTACATATTGATTTGTGGATCAGGTTGGAACAGAATGAATACTTTTTCTCCTTTTTAAACAATTTGCCTATTTGATACAGAAAATCATTAGTTGCTGTAAAATTATCTGCAGTGCATATATGCTGATGAAAACCCAGCTGTGAATGATATGCCTTATGTGCATAGTGAACTTAGAAACATCTAATGACGCTGGAATGAAGTATGGCTCAATCAAATAACAGTGCTGCTGTGAACCCTCCCCCATTTCTGTTAATGAGGAATTAGAGTCACCAACAGTTAGGTGGTCATGTCTATTTTTTTTAATAAAGATTTTATTGGCTCCCCTAAAAAGGGGAGGTATTTCGGAGGCGCCCTCGGGAGCGACCCGAGGATGCGTCCGCCATTCGCGGGAGCCAGACCGGAAGCTGGGTGGTGGTCATGTCTATTTATGGATCTCCATCACTCTAATGGCCATGCGGGTATCTGTTGCTGAGCTCCCATCCTTAGACAGTGACAAGTACTATGTTATCATTCTGGTGGCAAGTGTTTGCATTAAATGTAATGGGAATATGTGAGCAGCACTGGCAATACGATGGAACAATTAGTAAAAAAAACTAGGATTTTCATGACTGGATTCCCCCCAATTACTTCAATAATATTTAAAAGCAAGGAATTTAACCCTTACCCCCACTTTCTCTAATCTCACCATCTTCTCCAAACATGCTATTTGCTCCTCTGGAGAAAACATACAAGTACTTATATGTTTTCTCCACTGTAGCAAGTGCAACTTGGAGAAGAGCAATTTAGATTGGGGAAATGACATTAAAGAAAATGGCTAACTCTATTCCTCTTTGCCATGTCCCTGATCTAATTCAAGGGTTCCTATAGTTGCTTTTAAATAAAATTAAAGGTTAGGTGAAACATAGATTTCCTATGATCCATCTAGTTCCACCCTAAGGCCCAGCTCATGCTTTTAACCGAGTGATGGGAAATTTCATATGATGGACAAGCAGACATACATACTCACAATTTCTTTTCCTTGTATGTAACATCATGTATAATGTGGGCACAGCATTTGAACTGCATTTGCCCACAGTACAGACCAGCTTTTTTTCAGTGGCAGCCCTAGATTTCTGGAATATTCTCCCTGAAGACTGATAAAAGGCTCCTATGATGCCTGCTTTTTAGGCAGGACTTCTGCAATCTGTTTTATAAGGAGAGAAAATTGCATAGCCATTTTCTTTGTCTCTTTTAGTTGGGCAATGAGCAGGGTGTCAGGTTTTTTCTTTTTTTGTACATTGCCTTGAGCTGTGGTGGTCAGTAAGAAATTGGATACAAGATAAAAAGCAGCGGCACAGCAATATATGTAAACAAGAAAAAATGCATGTGCCCAAATTCAACCACCCAAAAACCATAAAAGCAGGCCCGTAGCTAACATGGGGCCCACGGGGCCCGGCCCCCTTGTGTTTTTTCTGGGGCCCCTCCCTCCAGGGCTGCCCCCAAAGTGCTCCAACTTACCATCTGCACTGTACTTCCATTTAATTAGCTGGCGCCCCCCCCAAGGCCCCCTCCCAAAGAATTCCCTAGCTACGGGGCTGCATAAAAGTAAATCAATTTCTTGGAATGTCCCTTCAAAAGTCTGAAATCTCTCCACTACACCATTTTCATTAGAGGGAAAGGTTCTCAAACAAGAAGATTCAGGTAGTGAAATAAATATTCTGCAGTCTCAAAAACAGGTGATTTCATTAATTTAATTCCAATTTGTCAAACTACCATATTCTTTACAGAAAACAAGCCAAACCATTTTGAGAACTTAAACCCAAGGGTTCTAATGTTCCAAACCTAAAAATAAAACGTGCTTCAAGCTGTAATAATGTTTTTGAAGGGAGGTTCCAAGAAATGATTGGTTTTCCATTGGGTAAGAGTGATTTTTGTGACCATTATTGTAATGTTCTATATATTGAATTTTGTAATAGTGGTATTAGTGCAGTTAATTGCTGTTTATGTTATGTTATCATGTAATTGTATTTATGAAGGAATCACTGAAGACTGCTGTACCTGAATATACTTTGTGGATGTTTACACGTATCTATGAAATGTAGAATCCAGCATGATTTTTGAAAAAATTATTGAAATTGATTTATAACCGGGATCTGTCGAGTCAGCTGGCAGAGACACTATCATTCTACAGTTCAAGGACTTTTTTGAATTTAATTATTACAAAGTGTTTATGATAAAAACTTTACCTGTGAATTTCTACCTGTCTATTTAATTGTGTCAAATACAAATACAATACCTTTATTGGCATAAAATTTTTAATTGTGTCATAGGAAAATTTGTTCTGAGTATTGCATACGTTATATCTATGGCTGCAATCATACGCACAATTAGACCTGACATAGGTGTGAATGCCGGGTGGATTTAAAGGGAGCGATCAGACAACAACATCTGGGAAGCACACAGCAACAATCCATTCTGCTCCACTGCAGAACCGGAGTTAAAAGACACCAGGGGAAATCCGGTAGTAAACAGGTTGCAATGGGCCATGGATGGACTTTCCTGTGTCTGATTGCTCCAGCGTACTCTCATGGCATCGGGATGGTCTGATCAGGCCATCCCGACTCTGTGCCATTGTCCCCCCCCCCAGTATGCACATCATCACAAACTCCATAGGGAGCCCTCGGTGCAGAGGTGCGATTCATCAATACCTCAGTTAAGTGCATGGGGGAAAAGGCACGAAAAAAACCAGACTCACCCGCAGTTGCATCTGATCACACACTGATGGACTGTACCCACAGCTTCAAAGGGAGGTGTGATCATGCAACTGCAGGTCAAATTCCTCCGGAGGAAATAGCCTCACTTCCCCCCCCCCATTTTTTCTGATGCGTGTGACCGCAACCTATAAAATCTATAGATCATTGGATTTTTGATGGTCAGTAAGGCAGCATATAAATGTTTGAATTAATAAATATTGAACAAAGTTCACCACATTCAGTAGTTAGTGAACGCAAGTGGGTAGGGATTATATAGCATAAAAAGATGGCCTTTTGTATGACAATTAACATTTCAGGTTGGACAGGACCCATCTGCATCCTCCATTACAGTTTCATGCTTTAATATGTGGACTGTGGCATATTAACTAAAAACAAGGATGGCAAAACTAAAAAGACTTGACACAACCTGAAGGCAAAATGAGCTACAGTGAGTCAATAAAGATGGCTGACAAAGAAAAACAGTCCAATTTCCCCCCCCTTAAAAAAACCCTTAATGCTCAGTCATAATGAAAAAAACAAATACAGTTAATCATGAGCTGCACAGGAACAACTTACATGTGACTTTGGAGATCTGCAATCAGACCCCAGACCTGTCATTTATCCTCAGAAACTAGCCATGGTGTGCGTAGATATGGATGGGGTCTAACACTTCACCCCATATAAAACCGCTCCGAGCCTCCGGGAAGGAGCGGTATAGAAATGTAATGTAATAATAATAATAATATTGTTTCCCTTATTGATACTGGCTCCTCAGGAAGGGCAGTGTGTATATGAAAGAGACAGAATGATGAGCATAAGGATTAATGAGGGAGAGCGAGAGAGAAGGAGGGTGCCTGAGTGTGAAAGTGATGTGATATCTTTTGGACTAGAAATTCTCAGTTGCAGTGCTGTTTGTTTGTAAACTGGCTAAATGTTTTCCAGACTGCTTTCAAAATACTTTATTCCTTAACAATAAGGAACATATATGTCACCTGCTTACAGTTATACCCTGTCAGCATCTGGATTATTTAAAGATGAACTGTGTTGGCCAGCTGTCATGCATAGAGGAGTGGCTTGGTAGAAGGGGACTGGTAAGCACAAAGAATATATACAGATGAGCAAAATGTTTCTTCTATCGATTCTCATCCCTTATTGCTGACGTCTGCCCCATATAACCACTGGACTCTACTCCTGAATGCCATCTCTCTTCCCAAAGATTGCTGACTCTTTACTGAAGAACTCCAATCCGTCACTACTGGATTCTACACTTTGGGCATCCTTACCTGTGCTGGACTCTGCTGCTTGATCCCTGCCCACTTGGGGAAATGTTCAACTGCCAGAAATATGCTGGCAACCCTAAAAATCATAAAGTCTTACTGAAATATGCTATACTGATAGATTGCTATTGAGCAATGGCAACCTAAAATCCGGTTGTTTGGGGATTTCCCATTGATTCCACTGGGAATGGTCTTATCTTATAGTCCTTATTTTTTCCAAGTTACACCTTCATTTTGGGGTGAAATGGCCTTTGAAGGGAGCACAGGATTCTGACAAAACTCCTCCCATCACCACACCCCCAATTCTGCCTGCTTTCACCCCTTGGGTTAGTAGTGTCATTTCTGCAGTACAGTCACAGGAGATTCATGAAGTCAGTGTGTGTATCTTTGGGCTCTGCCTGAGCAAGGGAATTTAATAGTAATCCTAGCTTCGTTTGACATGTGTAAATGGGATTATGTTGTACACTAATTAAACTATGCCATTCTCAGTCACTCCACTTGTCTGAACCGTTTGTCTAAATGGCCCTCCAACATATGAGGACAGTGTTTAGAAAGTTATTATGCATTTGATGCTAAAGCTGGTGGCAGATGTTGCTTCCTCTTCAGCCAGCCATAAAACATTCAATTTGCAACCTGTGAAGTTGAAAAACTGCACAAAAGTCAACCTGTCAATCACAATCAGAACCCAAGGATGCTTGAATGAACAGCATAATCAAAATACACAACATATTAATACATGAGAATCACTGGAGTAGACAGAGTCTGGGAAGGTGAATCAGAAAGGGACAAAATACAAAGAAACAGTAATATGAAGGAATGGTTTTGAATATCACAGTTGCACAGTAGTAATAGCCTAGCTTTATTCCTTGCAGTGGCTGTTATTTTTATCAGTTAACAAATAAGACCAGTGAAATTGGATTAGCCAGTGTTAGAGATGCCACATTTGAAAAAACTTCATTGCTTTGCACCACTGAGTCTTCTACCTTCTGAAAAGTTACGTGTATAATAATATTTGGCATCTAAATTGCTAGTCAAACTAAAAACTTTGCAATATAACTCTAGTTTCATCAGAATTTGAGTTATGCAGGGCTCATCTTTTAAATAAGGACAAGGCTGTATGAAGATAAAAATTATGATTTCAACCAAGTTTTAAGGATGCTATGAGGTACACAGTGAAGTAATCTGAAGGCTGCAAAATTTAAAATCTGAAGAGCTACAGCAGGGGTGTCGAACTCATTTGTTACAAGAGCCAGATCTGAAAAAAATGGGACTTTGTGGGGTCAGGCCATGCGTGTGATAAAATGTAATGCCAGGTAGCAGAGATAGACACAAACATAATTAAAGATATTATTTTTAACTTAAAATAACAAATATGCTTAAAACTCTTGCGATGTTTTGTTTATTTAATAGACTTTGATCACAGAATCATAGTATGTAGTATGTACATAGAATCATATGATCATAGAATCATAGTATGTAGTATGTGGAAAAAGGATCTAGGGGTCTTATTAGACCATACACTGAAGATGAGTCAGCAGTGTGATATGGTTGCTAAAAAGGCAAATGCTATTTTGGGCTGTATCAACAGAAATACAGTGTCCGGATCACACAAAGTGATGGTACTACTCTGCTCTGGTTAGACCTCACCTAGAGTATTGTGTTCAGTTTTGGGCACCACAATTCAAGAAGATTATAAACAAGTTGGAACGTGTCCAGAGGAGGACAACAAAGATGGCGAGGAGTCTGGAGACCAAGTCTTATGAAGGAGCTGGGTATGTTTAGCCTGGAGAGGAGACGACTGAGAGGTGATATGATAACCATCTTCAAATACTTGAAGGGCTATCATATACAGGATGGTACGGGGTTGTTTTCTGTTGCCCCAGAAGGCTGGACCAAAACAAACAGGTTGAAATTAAATCAGAAGAGTTTTCGGCTAAACATAAGGAAGAACTTCCTAACAGTTAGAGTGGTTCCTCAGTGGAACAGGCTTCTGCAGGAGGTGGTGGGCTCTCTGGAGGTTTCCAAACAGAGGCTAGATGGCCATCTGACAGTCCCTGGGAGTAGCAGAAGCGTTATGCGATTGGAATGAGGGCCCCCAGAGTGGAATTCCATTTCCAGAATGCTGCTGTTACTCCCAGGTGCTGTCATTCCACTCTGCATCCTGTCATTCCAGTCCCAGAACACAGATTCTATTGCTAGGGACCATCATTCTACTCTGAGGGCAGTCATTCCAATCCCAGAGCACTCTTTCTATTACTGAAAACAGTCCCAGGATAGACCTTAATGAAAAAATCCATCCCGTACTTTCTTTGTAACTTTGCAGGCCCAGAGGAGCTTCCTACTGAAGCAGGCAAAGACAAGAGGGAGGGAGCTGAGAATTTCGGCAGCCTGGAGCCTCAAAGGGTAAGGACAGAAGGGGGAGGAGGGGGGAAGAAAAGAGCCACAGGCCAGATTAAAGCCATGGGTGGGCTGCTTCTGGCCTGCAGGCCTTAAGTTTGACACCCCTGAGCTACAGGGTCTATTTACCTCTAAAGTCCAGAATTTTGTAGAACATAAAAGTGGTCAAAACATATGGGTAAATACCACTGATTGATATGTTTTTGTTAAAATAGAGGTATAGTTGACTGATGCCGCTTCCTGAACTGAATGAAATGTGTGTTGGGATTTGCCCCCACAGCGGGAATAACGAGACGGACAACCATTTGGATTAGACAAGGGCCACTTTATTAACTATATACAATTTATTAATAGCAACCGGCAAGGGAGCACTTCCTAAGTAGCGGAACAGACAAGGCAGGTGTCAGGCTGACCAGCCTCCTTGTCTGATATATATGGGTGAGGCACCAACCCCGGTCTTGGGCCATTAACCTGGCTTGCGACCAGCAGCCCAGCCACGGGTCGCCTCCCGGGAGCGCCTACCCCTGAAACCCTACAGTTTGCAGAGAGGAGCTTAACCCAAGAGGCTCCCATAGGGGGTCCTCATTCCCCACCCGGGGCCTTAATAGCCCGCAAGCCGTTCCTGAAGACCCCCCCAGTTCCCAAAAGACGGGACGGCTTACGGTGCTCACCAATTCCGCTGCCTTATCTCTGCCACTCGCAAAGCCAAGCCTCTGCTTTGGCTGACGCGGCCACCAAACCACTTAAGGCAGCCGTGATCCCTTGCCGGATGTCCTCTAAAAAATAACTGGTTGCCCTTGTCTGACAAGTGGATACCATCCTCCCTGTACAATAGAGGTATAGTTGACTGATGCCGCTTCCTGAACTGAATGAAATGTGTCTTGGGATTAACATGCTTTTTCTCTCCCAGTGATAAAATTAACCTGGATATTACTTCATGAAGGCCACCAAACCTCACCAGAATCTGGTATCTATATCTTTACAAACTTGACAGCACTGGGGGTGTATGTTGCTGCTGTGCCTTCTTCTTAAACAGTTTAATCTTCTTCTCCCACTTTCAAGTAGAACTTCAGTTCTGGCCCACAGGAAATGGGACAGAGGGCAAATGAAGGAGTTAGTTGAGCAGTGAATGAAAAAGCAGAGGTTCTTTTAAAGAACCAAGCGTTAACTCCCAGTGACTCTGTGGTAAATGTAATTTTACAGAAAATTGAGAAGAGTTGATTTAATAGAAGGTTGTCAGGCTTATGCAGCTTTAATAACCATGGAAGAGGGTGTGTTGGCAGGTGCAGGCTTTCTTATCCCTGTAGCACTATGACACAGCAAACAGCACCTGCCAGATTTCTTCTCTACTAAAGTTACAGAAGCTGTATTCCATCTAAATTGTCCTATAGACCTCTTAGACTGAGAACACATTGGAACTGTATTATACACTTATTGCAGAACCAAATAAAGGTCAATGGTTGAGATAAATGAGCAAGTCTGGGTTGACTTCCTGAGTTTTCAATCAAAGGTTTTTAGCATTATATAAAGAGAGAGAATTCAAGAAGCACACATATGTCTTAAAGAGGAAGTACTTCTATTTTTTGGGAAAATATTTAGCAAATAAAGCATCTGCTGGCTATTTTCCAATTCTAAATATTTACTGCCACTGAAATACACCTAATGCAAAAAACAACAGCAATGTGTTAAAAGTAATTATCAATATTCCACTGGCAAGAGCAAAGTCACCTTCCTGGAAGAATGCTTTTGTGCATGTCTATATATTTTGTTTGTTAGGAGGAAAACAAATCATGAAGGACCATTTGGGAGACAGCTGCAAAAAGAGTATAGGTCAGAAATGGGAAGTCTTTTAGCCAATTAAATAAAACACCAACCAAAATCCCATCCACAAAAAGTTCTCCTACGCATTTAATCTATTCTCCCCACATTTTAAACATTATTTTCATTCTTATGTTGACATCAGCAATAATTAAAAGATATTTCAATAGGAAGCAGAGTAGATGAATAATTTGATCTTAAAAAACTACCAGTGATTCAATTTACACGGATGACCTGGATGTATCAAAGGCAATCCCTGCAAAATATAATACTGAAGATAAATAGTATCACTACCCATGATTTGTGAGACCAGTTGCTCCTGTTCAGGCCCTAATATTTTCAAAGCTGTCCTTAATTAGGGAGAGACCTTGGGACTAAACTGTGCCTTATGCATGGTTCTTTGTTTCTGTTATTTCAATTTTTTTTAAGGCATAGTGGCTGCGGTCACACGGAGCATTACCCACGCTACAGAGACGGAAGATAGGCGGATTTTCCGGGCGCGATCACAAAAAACGTTTTGACAGTTTTTGTTTTTAATATTCAGTTAGAAGTATGATTCCAATAAATGCAAATGTTGACATGCCTACCTTCATTTCCATGGGTTTTGCTTCATGCTCAGGATGAAACTAATAATCATATTTAAGTCAGAATATATGCTTTTCGTGAGGTCACATTAGCTACAAATTTGGAACGCTATTAGCCTTCATTAACAATGTTCATTAACCTAAACAGCATGATAAAAAGTAGAGACATCACCCTGCCAACAAAAGTCCGCATGGTCAAAGCAATGGTATTCCCAGTAGTCATGTATGGCTGCGAGAGTTGGACTATAAGGAAGGCCGAGCGCCGAAGAATAGATTCTTTTGAACTATGGTGCTGGAGAAGACTCTTGAGAGTCCCTTGGACTGCAAGAAGATCAAATCAGTCAATCCTAAAAGAAATCAACCCTGACTGTTCCCTGGAAGGCCAGATAATGAAACTGAAGCCCAAATACTTTGGCCACCAAATGAGAAGGGAGCACTCCCTGGAGAAGACCCTGATGCTGGGAAAGACTGAAGGTCAAAGAAGACGGGGACGGCAAAGGATGAGATGGTTGGACAGTGTCATGGATGCAACGAACATGAAATTGAGTGGGCTTCGGAGGACGGCGGAAGACAGGAAGGCCTGGCGTGATCTTGTCCATGGGGTTGCGAAGAGTCGGACTCGACTGTGCGACTGAACAACCACAACAACGTTGTGAAATTTCAGTTTTTAACCTTACAAGTGATATTAGAGAAACTTGGTTTGAGCTCCATGACAACAAATGGATTGGTAAAGGAATGGAGGAGAAGAGACAGCTCTCTCTGTCACAGCCTTGGCATATATAAAGTGCCTGCAGATGGACTGAGTTAAAATCCAGCAAGGCTAAAAATCAAAGTAGTGTGACATTTCAGATCTAATGTGAGTTCATCTACAGTTAATCAAAGGTAGCAAATGGTGAAAGTGGCAAAATTGTTACTTTTTAAGAAATACAAGTTGCCTGAAATCATTGCACTGAAGTTGCATGATTTCCAGCATTCCTAGAAGTAAAACAGAATAGAATTCCCTGCTCTAGCATAACACAGGAGGGGAAATAAGGGAGGATAATCCTTCCTCTGTTAGAGCTAAAAAGAAACCTAAGAATGATAGGAGGTGAAAGACTTTCTGGTAGCCAGATCAGAACTTTGTTTACTTAGATAGAGGTCACTGGAGCAGATACCCAAATTATGACTGATGCTTACAAGTAGTTAGTATAAGCATCAATCAGAAGCAAATTTGCTGAAACAAGTAGAATCCCAGGAGCATCAAAACATCATGGAACGATGAGACTCATTCCCTTGCCAGCTTTTAATCTTCATATGACATTGTTCATCTCAGTGAAGACCAATTGTGTGGAACTTACAATTGCAAGGGCATAAACTGAAAGGGAAACCTCAAGACTTCCATCACTCACATAATCTTTGATAAGACAAGCCCTGGCAAGATCAGCAGGAATCAGAAAATCCTTATGGACACGTATCATTGATATGGACTGGGGAGTAGAGAAGACCTGTACAGCAAACAATTAGTGTTTAGAGCTTTCAGGCCAAAGTTGCATGTCAAAATGCTCCACTCACAGACTCTTCCATTTATTAGCACCCCTGCTACCTGTCTCCATGTAAAAGAAAAATCAAAGTATTTCCTGGAATTTGTCAGATACACTTAAGCAGCAATCAATCTCCTGCACCAATCCAGAGTTCATTTCCATGCACACAACTCCACTGAGAGTATATGTGCACGTACACACACAAAGGTAAAAGAGGCTGTAGATTTTTGTCAAGGGTTTCTCAGTTAGTAAAGGTGAAAAGGCATTGCTTATAATACATGAATATTTATGACCAATCAACAGCAGCACAAGCACTGCCAGAGGCAGTGAGACAACTTGTCACTATTGTTAATGGAACTGCATTGCAATTAATAATATTAACAACCACCTGATCAATGCAGATAGACTTTAGCTTTTATGATTATGATGTGGAAATTCTATTTACTTGATTTATTTATTCTGGCTCGTGTCCTGAATCTTGTAAACAAAGAAATACATTTCTGAGATGGGAAGATCATCTTAATAATCAGTGACACAGGCTGATTCATCCATTACCCTCCAATGGAAAGAATGGGTGGGATCAAGCCAAATGGCCACAATTTCTCCAGGCAGGCTATTTTTTTATATATATATAGGAGTATGCCCTATAAACACTCTCCATCTCTTTTACCAGTTCATCCGCTGTTGAGCCTACTGCTGGAGCAATGATCTCACTGAGCAACTTCCTCAGATCCTCCATTTGCGATTCAGGAACTTCCTGGAATCTGAGAATCATGTTGGCTTTTTCCATTTGTAGCTGTAACAAACGGTTTTCTTGGAGGTTTTGTTTTGCTTCAACTTCCCCCATTCTTTTCTTGTTTGTGGTGTCTATCTCTTTAATTCTCTCAGTTGTATGCTCCACCTTCTTCACTGTTTCTGCCAGTTGCAGTTGCTGGGATGTGAAGTTTTGATTCAGTGAGGTCAGTTGCTGGTTAATACCATCGAGTTGCTCCATCACCGACTTGAGCATATCCGCTAACATTTTCATGACGTCTGCTCCCTCTTCCAGTTTTGGGCTCTGACTACCCGCCGGTTTCACTTTAAACTTTCTTTGCGAGGCCACCATTTTATACAATTGTTTACAATTCCAAACCGCTTCTCGTGGACTCAGCGCTCAAGTAAGTCCCTCAAAACAAAATCGCTGCTTGTTTTCCCCCCGCCCCCTTTGTTACGCTTATCTGTCCGTTCGTATAAGAGGCATCACTCTTTGCACACCACGTTTCCCACAAAGGGTAGTTTGCTTTTAAAATATTTTGTTTATTTTGAACTCACGTTCATTGTCAGTCATTTTTCTGACCTCGCTCACAGTAAGTGATATTCCGCTTGATCTCCAGCGCTTGTCCCAGTCGAATCAGCTTGTGCACAGCGGCAGGACCGTCAGGACGGAGGGAAGCCTCAATTCTCCGGCATTTAGCTGTCGAAGAGGCTGCCCCTCAAAAGCCCTATGGCCTGGAGCCTTTCGCAAAGGCTCCGTGTGAGTGCTACTTGAGGTAGCACCCCTCCATGCCACTGGTATGCGAGTTGGTCCCCCAAAGTCCAGGGAGATCGACCGCCATCGCTGATCCACAAACCAGAAGTCCGCATAACTAATAATTTTAATTTCCGCTCTTTGCCATACAATGGTTCTGGAGTATTTGAATTATGCAGAACTGCCTTCTTTCTTGGTTTTTCCATTTCCAGCCTAAGTAATACAATGCGTTGTCACTGGACAGCCCAAGTTATTAATTTGCCCAGCATGGCCTATATGACTCTCATTCACGGAAGTGCCCAAGTAAGAGTATAGAAAGCTGGTTGTGAGTAAGATTGCACTGTTTCACTTCCAGTTTTACTGTATTTCTCATGTCCTCCAAATAAACACACAAAACAAATGGCAGACTTGCTATCTAGTCACTTCAATTTTCTTTGTTTTAGATATAAATTCTGATAGCCTTGTACCTAACAGGAAACATCTTAATAAGCAGGTATAGCATAAATCTTTTTTAAAAAGATAGCCTACTCAATGCTTGTGCAGTGACTGACCTTTTCGTAAGAACCCAAGGAATGTTATGATAAATATATTTTGGGATATACTTCTTGAATAAGTACAAGGAAAATTATGTGTTTGGAAAGATTATAGGAAACTTCATGAATATAAAGTGTCTGTGTCAGCCTAGGGACAGATTATGGCTTCACTGACAGTAATCTTTTTAACACTACTGTCTGTGGTGATATGTGGCTGGGCTAAAAGTTAGAGGGTTTTCTCCTCATCTTTAGAATGGCAACCCTAAAAATCATGTATGTTTCTAAGTTTCAGGATTGCTTTTACAGACAGAATTCCCTTGATGATGCTCAGGAATAGCAAGCTATGCTTAAAACCAAACAGAAGCCAGTGGAGAAAGGAAAATGTGCTCTCTTTTCTTTAAAAAGTCAATGTTCATGGCAAACTTGTTTGCACATTAATGATCTCTAATGAGCAGTACAAAAAAAACCAGGTGAAAGGCCTTGTCTTTACACATGCAGAACATCCCACCTGGACAGCTGCTGACAGTGAGAACAGGTGATGCTGCTGAGCTAGACCAACCAATGATTTGATGCAGTATAAGGCAGCTTCACATAGCATAGCCTGCAGAAACAGAGCTTTCTGTAAAACTTATAGCTCTATCACTTGCAACTTGCTCATTCTGTCAGAAGACAGGCTCCCAGGCTCTCATGGGCTGGGAGGGCATTTGTGCCTGGGTGGAAAGGAAGGAAGCAAGGATGATTTGGGGCAATTGGGCCCAG
The DNA here is from genome assembly GCF_001447785.1 of Gekko japonicus. Lineage (NCBI taxonomy): Eukaryota > Metazoa > Chordata > Lepidosauria > Squamata > Gekkonidae > Gekko > Gekko japonicus. Next base: position 638,885 of record NW_015176463.1, on the reverse strand, counting down.
CACTGGCTGCCAGGCAGTCAGCTCTCATGCAACTTCCTGCAGCCTGCCCCAGAAGTTGGCCAGTGATGTGCTGCAGGCTTGTCCCGGCACACAGCTCACATTGAAAGGAGCAGGCTGAAGAGGGGCTTAGCATTCAGCAACTCTCTTGGCAAAGAGGGGGGTCTCATTTGCATCCATTGCTAAAACAGAGGACAAAGGTGCAAGTCTGCAGGCATCGCTTCTATCTGCTGCTCCTGGCTGACAGCACCCCCACCCCTGGAGGACAGGAGACCCGGAGCACAAGGCACTCCAAGCCAAACTGCCACACAACCACTCCCACTCCCCAGGGAGACTGTGCCGCAGATTTTAAAGGACTCACAAACCACTGGATTATAGTCAGATCAAAGCAGATAACATAAAAAGGAAAACAGTGGCAACTTCCTGCAAACCTGACTTAAATGCAGCACGACTATAAATTTAAATTTTAAAGAAGCGCTTCAGAAAATTTGTATGGTAAGCCTACAGCTATACTCATTTCAAGTCAGTGAAGCTGAAACTTTAAAAGAACAGATGTGAATTTTAAGTAGCTTTGTTGCCTTATCGCTTGCAAGTTGATGCTCACTGGAGAGTCTGCCAAGTCCTGGTGTTAGTTGTTCTTTTCATATTTTACTGTTTGTTGTAGAATTACAGGATTAGAGTCTGAAGAGATCAAAAGGCCATCTACGCTCACAGCCCTACATCCAAGCAACAGAATACAGGAGTTGGCCTGTGAAAACCAGGTAGGCTTGTCTATGGCACTGGATAGCATCCATCCTTGGTGGGAGTAGGTGGGAGCCAGGGACATAATTTTGATTTTCATTGTGTGGGTATCTCACAGGGTATCTATTGTGGGGAGGGGAGGGGAAGGGAAAGGAGTTTGTAAGCCACTCTGAGATTCCAAGTGAAGGGCGGGGTATAACTCCAATCTCCTCCTCCTCCTCTTCTGTGTTTTCAGTTACTCTCATTTTTTAAAAACAAAGAGACATGTACCATTGTCATACTTACCTAGCACATTGGCTGATTTAATCACTTTGGCTGTAGTATAAGGGAACTGGCCACACATGAAAATCCTCCTGAGAAATAATCATATGGTGTCTCAGAACTGGGACCTGGGGGAAAGGGAAGATTTTAGTACCCCCTGTATTGGATACAGTCTGCCTCATCTATGGTTTCTTCATGTCTGTGCTCCAGGTGCAGATACTGTTAGTGGTCCATAATTGTCATAAGCATAACAGATTGCGTCCTTGGCAAGGTCAGATAGTCCTGCTCTTAACACCTCCCTTATAAATCCGTTAAATCTTCTCTATGTTTGCTGGAGCAGAACTACTATATCACAGATTAAGAAGAATGAAAGCTACCTGGCTTGCCAAGAAATACTTCTGAAGGAGGATTAAGTAGCTGCAAAGGATTCCAAAGAACAATAAAGCTGCATTTTGGAGTCTAAGGGCAGAATGCTCTTCTTCTTCCGTCAACAGTTTGCAAGACTGCAAGTTCAGCATGTCCCATTATATTCCTACAATTTTGTTATTGTCTGTTCTCCTTCCCATTTGCTATGTAGAAAAATTAGTGTTTGTGGACCCAGCACTGAAAGGGGATTAATTAATTAATTAATTATCTTTTGGCAGTGGGTGTCGTATAGCCAGATCTGAAGATTGTCTGGCAACCTGAAACTCAAGCTCTTTTTGTGGCAAGCTAGGTTTATTTTGGGGGCTGAGAGAACTCAAGTTAATGTAAAGATACTTTTCCCTTCTGCACTCTGCCTTACAAGAGGACCATGTACTCTGGGGGAGATCCAATTAACTTCTGATGGTTATATTCCATTTTAAGACTGATACAGATTGTGGACTTGGAGCTTTTCCATCATGCACAAAAAACTTCTCTCTTACTCCCATCTTTTAATATTGACTGTCCAGCCTTATGAAGAGTCCTGGTAAACTCAAAAACCTTTTCACCACTTTGTAATATTTTTGTTGAACTTAATAAAAGGTATTACACTGCTCTTTTTGCCACCCACCCCAATAGGCTAGCTCAGCCAACAATAATATTTGCCATTGAGGGCACAAAATGCTAGAGCCAGAAGAGAGCAACGGAGAGCTTGCCAGGCACCTGGAATTGAATTGAGGGACTAGAACTGGACAGAAGGAGCTGTCCAACAAAAGACAGAGAGGGAGCTGTCCACTTTCAGGCAATGGAGACAAATACTGAGAACAAGCTTCCTACAGAGCTGTTACACTGGCTTCAGTCAGTCTTAGTTACGCTTGGTTCCTAGGTGTCTCCTTGACCTGCTTCTTCCTGAAACACTCCTTTTGTCAATGCTTATTCTCTTTACTCCTAAGAGATTTTCCAAGCCATGAGTGCCTCTTGGAGGTTGCCTCAACTAAGTCCACTTTCTTTCTGACATCCTTTTCAAAATGCAGCCCAGCCCAGATGCCCAAGTAGATTGCTAGTATTGTCAAAGTACGAAAAAGATTTCTGTGGGACCACAAAGAGATACAAATACTCCCCTGACATTCAGTGCAGTAATCTTTCCCACCAATCATACTAATGACAGTCAATCGAATTATTACTGTTCAAAACTCACACCTGTTTTAAATGCAATGGTGTCAAAATGACATAAGAGAAACAAACCAAACCAAGAGCACCAGCACTGAAAATAAGTGAAACAAATAGGCTCACAATGACATCAGATGAAAAAACAGAAAGAAAATTTGTTCATCTGTCCTGCTCAACTGCACTCCAAAATGAAACAATATGGTATCCATTCAGACTACATAACTGCTCTAAGTAGCTTTCAAATACCATCACATTTTCCCAAACACAACTTTTGTAAATTGATATCAGTACATCCTATACTTTCACACTTCAGCCCAGCATATAGTTTTCAGATAACATAAGAGTTTTTCCCTCCCTTTCTTTTCTACCCTGAAATTGTACATTGTTATGCCTTTTTTTCCCTTTGCAAACTGCTTCTTGCAGTAGCTAAAGAAAAAAAGACTTGGATTACATGCATGAATGATGGTACTCAAAATAACCTGGAAAACATAATAAATGTATCAAGGAAGATCTTAAAACCAAGAGGCACTTTGCAGAAGTCCAAAAGAGGTTATTGTAAAATCTTCTACCTCTAAATCCGGCAATGTCAGTGTTCACCTTTTTAAATTATGCTGGACTAGAAAAAAATCAAAGATTTTCTTTTCAACCTCCATACCAGTTGCTGACCCAAGGTGACTACTGCATGCCAATTTAAATGCCCCCCCTGCAAATAAATAAATAAATAAAAATTTACTTTTGTATATACTTTTCTACTGCCTTTCTCTGCAATATACAGATTTAACACTGTCTTCTTGTGGTACAAACACCACTACCACAACAGAGGCACAAAATGGAAAACACCGATCTGAAAATAGGTTGCATGGGATTAATCCAACCACTCCCACCCATTCTCTTCCCAGGCACAGGGCATATTGCCCACAGCATCCATAAGGCAGCTTGACTGGTGCACGACTCCTGTCTCAAGGCAGCATAGTATGCACAATCCACCACGAAATGTCCTCTCCTTTTTAATTTTGTTTTTAAACTTTATTAAGGATTAAGACAAAATCCATTACCTCTCCTTAAGCTCTGACTAGTATGAGGTCAGGGCCCTGATGTACATCATGTGGTCTGGCTTCCTATGGTTCCTAATCCCTCAGACCTCATTCTTGTCCCTCCTAAAATAGCTCACAAGCTCCTTTATACTGAAGCTACCAACTGGCTTAAAGTCATGTACTCAGCTTTGCTTCTTTTGCAGCTGGCTGCCTTAACATGAGTTGGCTTGATATTGGTTTGCCTTTTGCCTGGACTGGATTCCATCCTAGCTCCTGTGTTACCAGCTTACATGATCCTCTCGGTTTGCTAGTCTCATTCCTGACAAGGTATACATATGACAATAATGGGTTAAAATACACTGGGGAGTCCATGCAATCAGTCAAGACTCGCATCCTTGAACACAAGTCCAAGATTAAACATCAACATGCAGAAGCACCACTTGTGGATCATTTTGTGTCTAAGGGACACAGATATGATGATTTTAAAATTGTTGTGCTGGAGGTGGTCGAGCCAGACAGTTACTGTTGGAAAAACATATGTCAGGTTTTACTCCGCAGGGTATACTGGATTTTTAAACTTAATACTTGCTATCCATCAAGTCTAAATGCATCTCTGGATTTAGCTTGCTATCTATAAATAAGATGCAGTGTAGTAATTTTTGTAAGTAAATTGGCAACTTTGTATTGTAATTTCTGTAAATTGGTAACTTTGTACTGTAATTCCTGAAAGATGGCAACCTTGTGTTGTATTTCTGTAAAATGGCAACCTTGTTTTGTAATAGCTGTAAATTTGCAACTTTATTTTGTAATTCCTGTAAATTGGCAAACTTGTATTGTAATTCCTGTAAATTGACAACCTTTCAATATAATTCCTGTAAACTGGCAACCTTGTTTTGTAATTCCCGTAAATTGGCAACCTTGTTTTGTCATTTCTGTGAGTTGACAACCTTGTATTGTAATTTTTGTAAATTGGCAACCTTGTATTGTAATTCCTATAAACTGGCAACCTTGTTTTGTAATTCCTGTAAATTGGCAACCTTGCATTGTATTCCTGCAAGCTGGTAACCTTGTATTTCTATAAGTTGCCAACCTACTATTGTAATGAATCAGGGTAAGTCTTTGCAGCATCAGTATTCGTATTGAGATTAGTTAGCATAAAGGTTTTGTGAGAACATTTACCCAGCAAGGCATTATACAAGCACTTTGCCCTAGGAACTTTCTTTCAGAGAGTCTCTTGCAACTATGTTATGGTGAGTGTGTTCCCTTGATATTCTAGAGTTTGTATAAATTAACTGTGGCTATTTTTGCACAGATTATGATGATGTGCTATATTTCATTGTTACATTTCATAGATACATTGGTGAAAATTAATGAAATTGTTGATACGTACCTGTTGAAATAACAGACCAAGAGTCGCTGTACGTAAGGTTTGAAAAAATATTTTATTGAATTTTTGTATGTACATGTACCAGAGATTCTTCACATATTATTATTATTGCATGTTATTTCATAAGGCTTTTATCCACATTCGGAAGAAGAATAGTATCGAAACGGTAGAACATTCCGGAGATCATCGTCAATTTCACCAATTTCAGCTGCCTTTGTGCATTTACATATGCAGATTTTTTGTACACATTTTTGTATAAGAATTTTGTGATTGTTATTTAAATATTTTCTAGCGCAATTACTTCACAGTTTCTTCCTTCCTTTTTTCGGTCTGTTCTGTGATTGTGACCATCATTTTTGAGCCACACTTCCCATAAACCACAAGAGTCTAGACACAACATAGAGTCAGATGCAGCAAAAAATATATATAAAGTCATCCTACAGTTTTTAAACTCCAGAAAGCTTGGTTGAAGAACACAGTCCTCTGCAGTCAATGGGACAGTGGCAGAGAGTTGTAGCACTATTCCTGAAAAGCTCATATTGTGGAAATCCAGCATTCCTCAGACAGTGAAATTCTAAAGGTTACTTCATAATCCAGGTAGGGTCGTAAAGAAGATGACAATCCTTAAGACTCCCAACTCCTGGTCCATTTGGGGTTTTATAGGTAAAAGTTAAATACCAACACTTTGAAATGGGCTTGAAAATTAACTGGTAGTCAATGCAGATGATTCAAAATGGGAGCAGTTTGCTCGTAGCCTCACACAGAGTGCTTTGTGGTAGTCCACTCTGGGTGTTGCTTGGGAATGGGCAATCTCTTCTGTCTAGACTACAGCACAGCACATATAAAGCACCATGTTTATTTCTATTACTACTATTCCTGACCTGCCATAGCATACCAAGAGCAATGGATCTAGCAGCATCCTCAAGTTGCAGACAAAGCTGAAGTTTTCAGGGGGAGTGCTACCCCAATCAATGAACCTTCACCACCTACTTCCAGACTGGTTATTTTCTATCTGTAGCCTAGAGGCAATGCCTTACTATAGGGTATCCCCAACAGCAGGAGCACCCCACTCCTGACCTGAACCAGATACTCACAAAAGTCAGGCCAAAGAAAGCATTCTCAGCCTGCACTACACAGAGCGAGCCAAAGCTCTAGGAAAAGGGTCTCAATTTTCAGGTTTCATAAGGGAAGCCTCAGTGCAAACCTCCAGTCTTCCCCCCCACCCAGTAAGGTATGCATAAGAAACAATGGTGAGTTCCACCAGGTATATGCATTTGTAAAGCTATTCAGTTGCATTTCTAAAGCTATTCAGTTGCCACCTGAAACATAGCCCTTCTGTCTCCAACTCTGTACATAGTCCTTTTTGTGATCCCTATACCTATGTGAAGAATCGTTTGTCTCAACACTTGTCCTTCCTGCCCCATCCCTCAGGATACTGAGATAAACCAATCATACATTCAAATTATTAACGTTCCTTCCTTGCATCTATCAGGGACCCATCTCCCAACTTTTGTGTAAATCTGGGAAAACATTCAGTATACCTTGGCCAAACCATCAGTGGCCATCAAGACCCATTCAACTAGCCATCCAGCACCTGGCTAGACCCATCAAGGTTATTGTCCAGCTAGACTCTGCCCCTCTGGGACCCCATTGGTCACACCTGAATTATGCTTCACCTGGTACCGCACCTCCATGGACTCCTTATTGGTCTAGAAAATCTATTGTTCTCACCTGAGACCAACCCCCAAGGCCTCCCATTGGTCTGCATTGTTCTCCAGAGTCTATATCTGTCAGAGCACATGGCCTCAGATTTTGTGTGTTTGCCCTGATGCCAACTGGCAGTTCATCCCTGAACTTTGGGTTGGGCCACAATCTCATCTCCATGGACCCCTGCACATCTGGGCAGGTTGTATCACCTCATAACTGACCCCTCAATTACCTCTGCTTTCTTAGTTCTGTATTACTTGCTATTTTTGAACGTTTAGTGTGCTTGTAATTAGGGAAATACTTTAATAAAAACTATTTAATTTACCCTTCAAATTTGGAGTCTTCCTGCTGTACTGGACCTTGGTATAGACAGCTGTACAGGTCCCTTGTACCCATCTGGCCTTGGCTGCTGCCTAACTAATTTCCCCAAATAACAAGGCAGGCCATTGGCTGTAACACATCAACAGGTCCATCTAGCCTTCCTCTTAGGATAGTAATTTTGACAAAGTGGTCTCATGTTGATCTGTAAAACTGCTCAGAAGACAAGGTACCCAGCAGCTTCCTGGATTCCGAAGGTAACATTCCCCATCATGTACTTCATCTCTAGTTAGATAGTGGATAGTTTACAGGAATGGCAGAAATCAACTATCAGTTCCTCAGCAGGATGAATTTCCAACCAGCAGTATGACCTAATGATTCCAAGTCTGCAACTGTATTTTTGAAATTCTTATCAACTGGTTTCTCTTCAGATCATATAAACTTTGTTCAACAAAGGATTCTCCAAATTTACTTTTTTTCTACACAGCTATGAAAGGTGCAGAAGCCTCATCCTCCTATGCAGCTGGGTCACCTGAGATGGAAAGTCCTTACTTCATCACAGAAGGCAGCCTATGTAGTAGGCAGGAGAAAAAATAGTTGTAACCTCTGGCAAGCAGCCATCAGCTGGGAAAAGAACACACAGGTGGACAACCTGAATCAGTTTTGTACACAACTGACAGGGTGAACTAGCCAGCACAGTTAGACCATAAAGTACAAAAACCTTCTGATTCTTCTCTCTAGCTCTATATTTTGGACTTTCCCCCCCACTGAACTTTTACACTACATAGATGACTATGTATCACCACCTCTAGGGATAATGTGAAGCCCACAGATGTGGGAGCCCATCAGACTGTTGTCAGCATTTTTCTGCTGTCCTACAAGATTAAATGTGAATGAGTTTACTGGAGGAAGAGATGGAAGAAATTTTCACCCCTGAAACGAAACCTTGGGTTGTGCCAACCTATGCTACATTATGCATGTCAAACAAAACCCTTCAGCTCCACTCAGCATTAGCATGCTGCAACACAACCTTCTCTCATCGCCTCAGAGAACAGCCCCTGCTTTACATAAATCTTTCATGAAATGCTCTGCCTCCAGCACTAATGCCTAAGCACAAAAGGCAGAGTAGAAGGAAAACATAGTTTCTGCCTCCAAAAACAGTGTCAGTCCCACAGATAGTAAATGTAATTTTTATGAGCTGTGTACTCACACAATCCCAGGGGCTCCATTAAAGGGGGAAACAACACCATTAACAGATGTGAGAAGTTGGGAATAATTGTAAGAACTTTCAGTGTGGAGAGGGAGAAAAACACTATTTAACCACTGTGCATGTTAATACAAAAGACCAGAGTCTATTTTCTGACATGTAGCACAACAAGACAAAACACGTGCAGGGCAAAATTCTCAAGACTGTATATTTTTTCTTCACCTATGGTGCTAATACAATTGCCAGTATGGATCAAGGGAAGAGATTTCAGAGAATACTCCTGATACATATTATGGACCTTTTTTTAGAAAAAGCCCAAATTTTTTCACGCTCAACCTATATCTAACCCCAAACCTACGCTATCTTTATGCTATGATGTTTCATCAGGCTAGTACAACTTTAAATCCACTATTTCAAACACCACACCTCATCACCATGCCCAGTGGCCAGACAGTTCTGCCATTTTTGTTGCCCCTAGTAAGCAACAAAATCAAGAGGTTTATCAGGCTCCTGGAGGAGCTGCTGTACATAGCTGGGTGCCTGAAGTTGCTGTTGCATTCCTCTATGAGCTACTCAAATAATCACTTAAAGTCAGACACTTAGACTCAGCACAAATCCAGAGCTGTTGTGTACTACAAGCATCAGGCCTAACCAAACTCTAGCTAGTTCTCCAAGCCATTTTCAGCAAAGTAGCTATGAACGAGTTTCATTTTGTTTATATGCACAATCCAGCTTTTTACTTCCAGCATAAAATTAACATGTTAAAGCTACAGGTAATATAGAAGTGTTCTCCTGAACAATTATATGTGGGCTGTTCAGGGTTATATGGAAGTGAGTAAAAGGCAACAGATGGAATCCTTTCGCATCACTACTCAGCATGTTTTACATCAGAGCTCTGGTATAGTAAACTGTGCCTTTGTGAGTTTGAATCACACTCTGGCCTTCAATTCTCAGAGCAAGATAAATTCACTGTAACTCTAGGGAAATTGCCACCACTCAGGCCCTTCATTTACAGCCTGTGGTTCCAACTGATAACAGCAGAACAGGTGGAGTTGTATGCACACATTACTTAGTTATTCCAGGCAGTTTACCATATGCTAGTTTTTGCTTCCACTATATTAACTTAAAAGCAATATAAGTGTAATCAGTAACATAAACTTTTATCAATATCATACTATAGCAAGTGTTTGGCTTAGACACAAGAAAGCAAGTTCAAATCTCTGCTTAGGTACAAGACACTCTAGGTGCCTTAAGAGTAAGTCATTATCACTCATTGAAACCCAGCTCACGTGGTAATATGAGGTTAAAACTTTTCTCTAAGCTGCTTAAAGAAAGGATGGAACACAAATGGTTAAAAAACTTGTGGGTTACTGAGCTACTGCATAATCCATAGGTCCCCAATATGGTGCCTGTGGACCCCATGACACCTGCCAAATGTTTCTAGAAAGTGGGCATGGCCAGATGAAGCTCTTGCCCTGCAGGGTTTCTGATTGGTCATCAGAGATCTGATTGGCTGTGCAAATTAAAATAATGTTATGGTGGCAGGTACTACCACAGTGTTGGTTTTATTATTCCTTTCACTTCCCTTTCCCAGTGCATTTTGTAAAGTTACTCCTATTGTCCCCTGCACTTGGGTATCCTTTATGTATGGCTCTCCCTCATAGTGGCCATTTTGTGATTGGCTCCACCTCCTATGGCAGCCATTTTGGGGTTGGACCCATGTCAGCAAGCTGCCAAATTCTGTATTTGTACTGATGTATGGTCTATGCACTCTGTGTATGCTTTGTTCCTGTAGTTTGTAACCCGTGTAATTCCCTCCTGCTTTGGGTATTGTTTATTATCCCTCGCTTAGCAACCCAGACGCATGCCCAGACGTAGAGCTTGTTAGTGAACCATGCAACACTCAAGGCCAAGCAGGTGTGTGATAAGGATGGCGGCAGCTTTTTGTTTTAATTAGCAGAGCCTGAGAAAAGCTTAGTACCGATAACTGGAGCGTTTGGTTCTCAGCAAGTTGGTGCTCTGAATTCCCAAGCGGGAAGTAGACTCATTGGCTTAGCAACATTTTGAAATCCGTTTATATTACTTGCTATGGTCCTTTCATGTTATTCTAAACAGAAACCTCTCTAGTGACTCATTGCCTCAATAAAGTACCCTTTTCTACGAGAAGTGACTACGTTGTTTTAATGGGACCTTGACAACCCATTACCTTGTGTCAGAATTCCAAAGGTGCCCACAGGCTCAGAAATGTTGAGGACCGCTGGCATAAGCCAAGCCAAAACAAACCAAATAATTAAAAATAAGATTTATTTAGGAAATACATATAAATTCAAATAAAAATTAAAGGAACACATGGCCCTGCTTTGCTGTGGGCTAGTGTTACATACACACAATTGCTAAAACCCTAACTTAGGTAAGCAAGATGGGAATTTACATTAAAAATTGACAGTCTTTTATCATCAATCACTGCAATAATATTTATATATCCCCACCCCAATATGTCTTAGTGCTGTTCTAAAGCAAAAACAATAATGCAGGCAGACTATTTTTTTGCTAGTACACTCCCCATTCCATATACCTATCCAGTCCTAGGAAAACCTCACTCCCTTCCATCCTTTGGCATACTTTTCTCCCCCTCCCATCTCTCCCCCTCCCATCTCTCCCCCTCCCATCTCTCTCTCTCTCTCTCTCTCTCTCTCTCTCTCTCTCTCTCTCTCTCACACACACACACACACACACACACCTTGTCTCTCCTGCCTCTGTCCTTTCCTGACACTTCTGCACCACAGGCATGATGCAATATTAGATTTCTACATCATCACAGCTTGTATCACTTTCTAAAGTGGATAGTTATTGAACATGGTTCCAGGATTTTAGTTAGTATGCATGTCTGTGTTTCAGAAGTCACCATTATTAGCACATCAGCAGGAACCAATGTTATTAAACTGAAAAAGAGGTAGGAAGGGAGAGTGTGGAAGTGACCTGGAAATTATGAAGGGGAAGCCAGACAAGGGGCAAAAGTGAGTGCCATTAGTAGAGTTATCGAGATAATGGATACCCAAACTAATGCTTGTTATATTACAAACTACAGTGATTTGCTATTTCTTGCTTGGGCAGCAGCTTTTACAGACTGACTGTCTGATGATTAAGTGAAGTCACTTGAACAGCAGTGAGCAAAGCACATGGAAACAAGCTACTTTAGTTTTTCATCACGTAGGATTTTGCATCAAACGGCAGAAGTGTGAAGTCCTGACTGCACCAAAGGCTTTCTGTGAAACTAGATCTTATCTCAAATAATCCATTGCGGCTAGCAAAATATACTTTGAATACAGAGTATTTTTATTTTAAGGCAGAAGCCAGTGGGCATTCAATGCAAAGGGCTCCATATTTTAACTCTATTAATGTCTACAATCCAATCCAAAAGCATTGAATGTGTTGTGTCTTCACCGTATCTAAATATATGTTAAGCTTGAACCTCAGCCAGGATTCTAATCTGTAACAATACCATTGGCTGAAGTATTATCTGTAACCAATCAAATGTAAGAGAACTGGGCTGGAGGGAACTATGTTCATTGGATGTTATATCTGTATTATGATTGGACCTTAACTATGTGAGGGCATGGCTACACCAGCCCGGGATTGTTTAAAAGGGAGCTAGGCTCCACTGTTTGTTGTTGTGTTGTGTCGTCGTGTGTTGTGTGATCTTGGAAGTTCTCGTTCTTAATAAAGCTGATTCACTTGTTACTTACAACGCTGTTGAGTTGCATACTTAACAGAATGCTCATAAAAATGTGTGTATACATTTCCCCACTAATAGGCAAACACCTGTTTTCTTCAGGCTTTAAAAAAACAAGAAAAATAATCTGATTCTTTAGATGAATACCTTGACTGCCCCTTCCCCATCATATGTAATCCACAGCCACCATGACTGATTAACACAGTTCAGTGGACACATCAAGAGGAGCCCTGAGTTAACCCGGGCACAAAAAAGCTAGAGTCCAGCCCTGTTGCTGGAAGAATGTAAGGGGTCTTCTGAGATAACTTAAATAATCTAAAACCATGTTTGGAACGTTGCATCTAAGGACCATGTCAGAATCCCCTCACAATGACATCTGGCTGTTGCACAATTTACTTAAACCCTTTCTTAACTTGATGTTGACCTAGTTATGGCCTGACCCATCAGCAGACTACACCAAACATTTATAAATTTTCTACAGTACACAGACTCAAGCATATTTTGCACTGAAGAGAGATCAATAGGGATGTTTATTTATTTATTTAATCTCAGGAGTTGGAAGGGACCACCAGGATAATCTAGTCCAACTCCTAACCAGTGCAGGAACTAAAGCTATAATATCCTTGACAAACAGCTATCCAATCAATACTCAAAAACCTTCAATGACAAAGGATACATCACCTCATGAGAATGTTCCATATCTCACTGCCTGGAAATTCTTCCTCAAATTTAGACAAAACCTCTTTTGCTGTAGTTTATATCAATTAGTCTGTGTCCTGTCATTTGACATGAATGAAAATATATCTGCGCCATCCTCTGCATGGTATCCTTTTATGTATCAGAAGGTAGCAACCGCATCACCTCACAAGCATCTCTTCTCCAACACAGAAATTCCCAACCTTTCCTCACAGGACATGGTCCTCAAGTCCTTCACCATCTTCATTGTTGGCCCACACTCAGGGTTGATAGGAATGCATTTTCCCACGTGGGGAAAGTTTCCTAAAACTGGACTGGGAGAGGATGCTTACCAACAAAGGCAGGAAGGGTTGAAAGACTGAAATATCCATTGGTCTTTGTTCAAATTTTGGAAGTCAGATTCCCCTGCATGGTCAGGATTTATACTTGTTCCATATACATGGAGGGGGAACATGTTGGAGACAGGTTCAAGGTATTAGTGTTGACTTTTAAGGCCTTGAGCGGTCAGGGACCCACATACCTTCAGGACCGCGTCCTCCAATATGTCCTCAAAATAACACTGAAATCAGCTGATAACAACTTACTGGTGATCCCCAGCCCTAGGGAGGTCCAGCTGTCCTTGACTGAGGCTAGGGCCTTTTTGGTCCTGTTCCCGACCTGGTGGAACTCTCTGCTGAATATCATCAGGGCCCTGAGGGATCTGATGCAATTCCGCAGGGCCTGAAAAGCATAGATGTTCTGCCAGGCTTTTGGTTGAGGGCATCAATGGTTAAAACTGGCACCCTCCTTTTTACTTTTGGCCCCATGTCCTCTTTCCTGCTCTGCTACACAGAGAGCATGTTAATGTGTTAATGCTGTCAAACACCCAGAGCCCACTTGCAGGGCTGGGCACTTCAGAAATCTAAACAACAACAACAATATCTTCTCTATTATTAAGTTTAGTTCAGTGATGTTTTCCTGTTCTTTTCATTAGACTTGTAATCCAATAGGCATGATAGTATTTTCTCTGTGTGTGCTTTAGTGTAGGTATGGGCACAAATCAAGAGAATGGAGGTTCGTGGTGGTTCATGGGGTCTCACGAACCATGGTTCACGAACCTCCACAAACTTTTCTATTTAATGAATCAGTTTTGGTTCACAAGGTTCATGCAGCTTCCAAGCCGGGGAGGGGGGAGCCAAAGGGAGCAAAAAGCATCACTGAACTAATAGATGCAAGCTAGTTCAGTGATGCCTTTTGCTCCCCCCGCAGAAGCCACAGTGGCTCTCACAAGTGAGCTCAAAAGGCATTAAATGCCTTCTGAGGTCGCTCACATTGTGCCACCATGAACCCTCTTATGAACTGGATGAACTGCCACAAAAGCCATGGTGGTTCATGGGCAATTCACGAACAGCGTGATTGCACAAATAGCGGTTTGCAAACACATGAACCAGCCCAGTTTGTCACGAAATTCGACCCGTGCCCATCCCTACTCTAATGTAATCTAAAACAATGAAGTAATTTTTTTGTTTAAGAGAGCTAACTGGTTGGTTTGTAATATTGGATTTTCAGGACAGTTGTATACTGTTTTGCAGTTATTATATTTCTTGATATGTTATACTTCCTCTTAATAAACATTTAAAACCAAAAAAAAAAGAGAGAGCAGACTGTGAACCAACTCCTCCTTGTGTGACTTAGATCACTTGCACAAACAAAACATGCTTAAACATGCATATACAGAAGAAACTGGGAAACTATGGAGTAATTGGAAAACTCTGCCCTTATACTTGCTCAGAGGCAGCCTTTACTGATTTATAACTTGGGATGGTGGCACGAAGAAGAGGAACACGATTTACTATACTTGCTCAGAGGCAGCCTTTACTGATAACATGGGAGTGGATTTATAACTTGGGATGGTGGCACAAAGAAGAGGAACACGATTTATATGCACATGAACACACAACACACATGTAAGTATACATACATCCAGGCCAGGTTTATGACACTGGGTAGTTAATAATGTCAACTCTTTTCCAACATCGATCATGCATATCACATACTTGAAGCTAAAAGGAGGGTGCACATTGCATTGGTCCCAAGCCAAATTATGAATTCTTATGAAAGCATTTAGCAGTGCTACTATATAACCCCACACACGTCAACAGTACAATGTTCTATTCCAAAATGATAATAAGCATGCATTTTATTGGATTTGCTTCTGGCAAGTACAGGAAGGGAAGTATGGATCTTTGCTAGGAACAATTCTACTGAAATGGGAAGCACAAGAAATTATTCTTCTTTGAATTGGACCAGCAATCTGTAGGGCAACCCTTCACTGATGCCCCTCCTTGCAACTGTACGCACATGACTCAGTGGCATGGAATTCCTCCATAGTGCAAATGGACACAAGTCATGCACATGGCACAATGAAAGTGATGTGGGTTGGACTTTTTCTTTGCTGTCGTCACAGTTGATTTATGGTGACCTCATGGGGTTTTCGGAGCTGCGGTGGCTCAAGTGGTTAAGACGCTGAACTGCAGGCTGTGGAAGGTCAGTAGATCAGCAGTTCGAGACCTGAGTTGCCGCATGACGGAGTGAGCTCCCGTCTCTAGTTCCAGCTCCTGCCAACCTAGCAGTTCGAAAGCAAGAAATTGCAAGTAGATAAATAGGTACCACTTTGGTGGGAAGGTAACAGCATTCCATGTGCCTTGGTGTTTAGTCATGCTGACCACATGACCACGGAAACGTCTTCAGACAGCGCTGGCTCTTCGGCTTTGAAACAGAGATGAGCACCGCAACCCTAGAGTCGGATTCGACTGGCTTTCGAGCAAGGGAACCTTTACTTTTTTACATGGGGTTTTCAAGGCAAGAGACATTCAGAGGTGTTTTCCATTGTCTGCCCACCCAAATACTAACTAGGGTC
>NW_015176463.1:616333-622994 GCF_001447785.1 Gekko japonicus | reverse complement strand
GAAATACATCATAGATTGATTTGTCTAGATTTCATAATCACTGTTTTAGGCACCGTAATCACAGCATCTCTATGAAGTGCACGGCCTTTTGGAATGTGCAGCACTGCTTTTAGAGTTTGTACCAAGCATTAATGTATTGTTTCAGCTCTTTTCATAGCAGGATATTGTCATACTGAAATTCACTGTGCAGCCAGAGCAAAGCTGCCAACAGTGATAAAAGGCCTCGGGCATTACAAGAAGTCCAACAGACAATGTCTGGGGGAATGCAGTCATTTTGAGTGACACCAACTGCTGAATGACAAGCTGAAAGAAATGCTCTATGTAGGTGATATTAAATGAATTAGCAAAGTGCTGTGTTATCCACTGCCTTTCCAGTTCAAAGTAACTGACGTGAAAATACGTTATCAAAGCAATAACATATGTGATAGCCAAATTTCTTCCCCTTCTGTTTTTCTAGCAAGAAAAGCCTACCACAATTGCTCTGGTAGTTTAACAAAAGATAGTAAAGACAAAACCAACCAATGTTAGTGATGGTTTGTACTCACCATTCCACAGTCTGTGTATCTCTTTAAGTCAAGTTCAATGCTCAATAGAGAGCTTCCAGTTTCCACTGAATGCTTCTTCACAGGGAAGGGGAAACTAGTGCCATTACTGGAGGACATCATGTGGTAGCAGAGGTATGGGGACAGCTAGCTTAGCACCGTACAACTGTGTGACATTGTGGGTCACACTGGCATGGGTCACTGCTAGCCACGCAACAGCTGCATGCCATTATAGACTTACTGGAAGCTGCTGGATCTCCATCACTTTCGTAACATTGGATCTGCTGCATTTCCACTTTGCAGTACCATCTAACAAAGTTATTAGCTCACCCTCCCCATCAAGCAGTCTAGTGTTGTTGTCCATCACAACGTTGTTCCAAGTCAAAACTTTATGCCTCACAAGGATCAATTATGGCCATTCATTTGCATAGTAAAAATTAAAGCCATCAACTACTGAATTTCAATGTTATGGGGTCTAAACGTGATGTTGTTTGGGGTGTGTGTGTGTTTTACTATCAATTCTCAGCTGTGTCCTAGATTACAACTTATTCATGACCAGAGCTGAATGGGAAGACTAACTTATCCCCCCACGCACAGCCTTTCCATTTGGTCTTGGTCACGTTAAGTGATGGGACACTGGGAGAATTCTGGGAATTAGCTTGTATACAGCCAGGCATAGGAGGAAATGAGAGAGCCAAAGGGAGAAGCCAAAGCAGAGAGAGTACATCTGGAATACAGCACTGTAAAGATTTGTTCCATACCTAAATAATACCTGCATTTTTTGTGAGCCACTCATTTTGAGACCTATAGTAATTTGCCAGGTGTAGAGCTGAGTATTTTTTATAAGTGTGCCCCAGTTTCAAAGCTGATAAAGTGAAACCGCTTTCAGGAAATTAAATTGCAAATCTGGCTTGACAGGCCATTATAAAAAAGCATGACCCCTGTGAGACTCCATTGAATACTGTACTTCGTTCATTTTCAGCTTTAAGAAAAATACTAAATGGGAAGCCAGTATGAAGGCATGACTATTTCAGACTTCATTATGGAAATTAAGACTTCAAAAAGTACCCTCAAAGATACCACAGTGAGGGCAATTACTTTGGTTACTTACCCTTTTCTGTGTTTGCAAGTCTAGTTGAATTGAGGACTGATGGTTCAGGGCTTTGCTAACAGAATGGTAAGTCACTGGTTCTAGTGCTGGGCAGAGGTCTGCATGTATACTGAAATATTTTGGAGGAAGGCACCATAACTGTGCGAGTGAGCACATTATTTGAGTGTATAATTCATGAAGGGTGGGCTTCATTTGGCTTATTGGGTCACAAAGTATTGCAAGACAGTAGGGGACTACTGCAGTTGCAAGAGCCAGGTACTTTATCCTCTACACCACCATAGCAACCAGCCAGAGAAAGAGCTGCTCTTTGCTGTGCTGCACTGCAGAGATCAACTCATGAGGGGATCTGGGGGCATTAGAGTTGTATGTAGATCTAGAAAACTGCTGATTTGGACCTGGACCTCAGTCTGAACAACTTCAAGTGTTCACTGAGGCATGCATTGATCTCCTGTTCTTGCTTGCCTGCCCACTTGCATTTAGGCTATCAGCCTTTGATGGTTATTCATGTCAGGAAAAGTAGAAAGTCTTCTAGATGGACACAGAGCATATTCAACTGGAACTGAGAGAATGAAAGCTGACAGCTGGCTGCAGAAGTACATCCAGTGCCATACTGGTTGAGTCCATCAAGCAGTTATCTGCATCATCTCATTTCTCAAGCATCAGTGATGGTACCTCCAACAGGCCTGCCTTGTTACAGGCTGTTTTCCCTATCCTCCAGTACTGCACGGTCAGCCAGTCTACCCAGTTGCTCCACATTCCCTGTCTAATCCTGTAAGGGAAGATCTTGTCTCACTAACCTGTTGGTGTTCTTTGAGGGGGTGAAGGGGGGTCAACAGTGGGAGGGCTTCTAATGTCCTGGCCCCACTGGTGGACCTCCTGATGGCACCTGGTATTTTTGGCCACTGTGTGACAGAGTGTTGGACTGGATGGGCCTTTGGCCTGATCCAACATTGGCGACTCTTATGTTCTTAACTTGGGCAGTAACTATGCAATGCTATTGCCAGGGCTTTCTAGCACACAATCAGCAGAATCGGTGGTCTCTTCCCCACCAACCATATCATAGTGTTACCCAAATCAGACAGCAAATTGTCTGCTGAGTTGCTTTGTACAACTCTCACATACTTATGTGCTGATATTTCTGAATATTTCTATATACACAATATATATATGCATGCATTTAGAAATACAGCCTTGATATCACAGGTTCAAGATGTTCAATAACATTTTACTTTTAAATAGCTCATAGTATGCACCAATTGTACTCAAACTGATACCATTTGTCACTTTCCCAGTACCATCTGCTCCCCAGAACAAATGTTATTTTATGAACAGCAGTTGTCATACATCTGCTCTCTCCCAACTATCTGAAATAACTTCAAATGTATTCACTCTTCTGTGTATGTGCAAATAAAAATGTATGTGCTGTTGGAGAAAGCTGACCCACCCTTTCAAAGTTGCTAGAGGGCAATTGCCATTATTCTGATCACAGAACATTAGAACCATCATTTTTACTATTGTAAATTTGACAGGTGCATCAATGTGCCATTCAAGATTATGTCTGAGTGAGGGACCAGGACATATGCAAAATATTACACCAAATCCTTTTTGCTATCAAACTCTCACATTTTATGTTGGCAAACATTAGCACTAACAACTACATACCCTTATTTATTCATACAGCACCACCAATGTGCATCGTGTATTACAGAGCGTAAGGTGACAATACCTAGTCATATTAAACTTGAAATATTAAAATCAACATAACTTTCACACACACACAAAACAAAACAAAAAAGGAGGCTGGGGCAGGGGTCAAAAGGGAAAGTAGATGCATTCATTTTAATTACGTGTACGGGGGGGGGGTGTCAGTAGACAAAGGACAGTGTGCCAAAGGCTTCTCAAAAAGATAGATTTGAGGAAGAGCTTGAAAGAAGTGAGGGAAGTGGCATCACACAAGTGCTCTGGGAGGCTGTTCCACAACTGAGGGGAACCAAGGAAGAAAGGGAATATAAGATATCTGAGGGAGGATGAGACTCCCAGATGATGAGTGGTAGAACTGAAGCAGCAAAGGTCACAGGAAGGAATGTGCTGAATATGACAGCAGAAAGATGGAGGGAGAGTAACAAGGACTTTAAAAACATGACAAACTGCTTAGTGTAGAGCCAGTTTGGTGTAGTGATTAAGTGCGCGGACTCTAATCTGGGAGAACTGGGCTTGATTCCCCACTCCTCCACTTGCACCTGGCTGGATGACCTTGGGGACCCCGTAGTTCTGATAAGAGCTGTTCTTGAAAAAAGAGCAGTTTCTGTCAGAACTCTCTCAGCCCCGCCTACCTCACAGGGTGTCTGTTGTGGGGAGGGGGAGGGAAAGGAGTTTGTAAGCCGCTCTGAGACACCTTTGGGTAGTGTAGGGCGGGGTCTCAATCCAATCTCCTCCTCCTCTTCTTCCTCTTCTTCTTCTTCCTCTTCTTCTTCTTCCTCTTTCTCCTCCTCTTCCTCCTCCTTCTTCATAACAATGGAAAATGGAAAAAAGGAGCTGAGGTTTTCTATAGTTAGTGTGAACCAAGGAGGTGTTGTAATGCTGCTTAGCTAGGCAGATGAGAAAGAAATTAAAATAAACGTATTATGGAGTAGATCAGCCAACTCTGGTTTTCCAGAAAAGGCATGAACAACCAGAACAAAGGGCATAATTTTGTGATGCGGATGAGAGGGATGAATGGTCCATTGGGAGACAGGAGCAAATTAGACGGGATGAGATGCAGATAGAAACTTCAGAGTTTAAAGGTATAAAGTGACATAAGAGAAAGGGGTCATAGCTTTCAAAATAGTTACTTAGCCAGTGGACAGCAAGTCACAGAAGCAGCAAGAGGCGAAGAGTGGGAATGGTGAACAATGTGTAAAAGGTAACTACCTAATACAGGCTACTTTGCAGCAGAGAGAATATACGTGTTACTTGATACCTTGCAAGCAAGGACAAATGTCCTTTGATGATGTAATAAGAAAGTGTGCCATGAAATTTGTATATGACAGCAAAAGTAAAGTCTTGGTTTTTAGAATTCAGAATAGAGTCATTGGGAAATTCACAATCTATTTAAAATAGGTTAGAAATACATTCCTCAGTCCGCACAGAATTATCAACCTATAGTATGAAGTACATCAGTGCCAGGAGTCATGGGGAAGGTTAATCTGTACAATGAGAACTGCTGTCATATTTAATAATCCTAGTCTCCAGATTTGTTAGGGATGACTTCCAGAGGGAAAATGAAGCTCGGGGGGGGGGGGGGGAAATGGCATTCCATGTTCAAAAGAAAATCTTGTTATCTTATAACGCCGAAGCAGTATGAAGCAGGAATAAGCTACATTTTGAAACTGACAGACAAACTGCTATGCAAGGAAAATAAACAAGAAACTGTTCAATATACATAATGAGCAATGAAAACTTAGATTCTATTGATTTTT
Organism: Gekko japonicus; assembly: GCF_001447785.1. NCBI lineage: Eukaryota > Metazoa > Chordata > Lepidosauria > Squamata > Gekkonidae > Gekko > Gekko japonicus. Next base: position 617,883 of record NW_015176463.1, on the reverse strand, counting down.
TTAAAAAAACTAAGACTAAAACACCAAACAAATCATCATACATAACAGCTATGCTGTTCTTGTGTGGATCAAAACATCCATGCAATGGGACCAACCAGAGGTGGGATATAGGTTTCTCCAAACCTGAGGGAACTCCCAGATTTGCACAAAAATCCAGATGCTTTTTGAAAATGTTGAGGAAAGAGCACTAAATTAGTACAAAGTGTGAAGAAATCTCAAAAATAAACCACTGAGTTGATCATACATAGCTCACTAGTGATTTTAAAAGATGAGTTACTAAGGCAAATGCAACACAGGATAAAAATAGGTTCACTTCAGTTTTGTAAGAGAAATCAGTGTCCAAAATCAGCATCTGAAGAGGTGTGAGGGACATTTCTATAAAGAGAATGCCTTCTCTGTGTGCCCTGACAAGCACAGCACAATCAGATACAAAGTCTCTGATTGTTTGTGGATGAAAAAGATCTCAGGTAAACATTTTACAGTCATCAGGGTTGTGGAAGTAGCACAAGCAAGGAGGATTTGAAATGATGTGAAATTATGAAGGCAATGAAGGAAGAGATAATGCTAAAAACCAGCACAGCTCATTAGAATCACTGGATCTTTTGATACAAGGTCTAGCTCAATACTGGACATGATAAAAAATTACATGAAAGTGTTCACTTCAGGAGTTTTGCTTTCATGCAAGGCCTCATGTAAGGGAAGTGTTATTGATCATTGTGATACAAACCAAACCAGAACACAATTTTGTGGATGCTAAACCTGCTGTCTGCTCAGGGCATAAAGGCCTGTATGGGCGCCTCAAAATTGAAGTTTTTTCAGTTATAAGGTTAATCCACTCCAGATGGAGACAGTGAAACTAAGTTTAAAAAAAAAAAGTTTTGCTAGTTCAAATCACAGGAGATCAGCAAAGTATCCTGTTGCCCAGGCCCTGTTCTAGCTAGGCTATATGTTAAGTATGGACAAGACTGAGTGCAAGAAGAATCCGCCAGCAGTGGGAAACAGGTTCTCTGTCTGCAGCACCCGAGAGAGCTCCCAAATGATGCAAAGACTACTTTGACAATGAACAGATCCCAACCGAGGTCTCCGCTCTTACTGAGGGGGTGGTAAAGCTGTGCCACAGGCTGCAAGCAGAGACTCACATACAGGAAAGCTCCCTTCAAATAGAAAACTCACAGGGAAAAGGGACAGGCTTGAAACCTTGCCCTGATACCCAATGTTTGGTGTAGTGGTTAAGTGTGCGGACTCTTATCTGGAGAACCAGGTTTGATTCCCCACTCCTCCAATTGCACTGCTGATGTGACCTTGGGTCAGCCACAAGCTCTGGCACAGCTGTTCCCGCAAGAGCAGTTTGTGTCAGAGTTCTCTCAGCCCCACCCACCTCACAGGGTGTCTGTTGTGGGGAGGGGAAGGGAAAGGAGTTTGTAAGCTGCTTTGAGACTCCGAGTGAAGGGCAGGGTATAAATCCATTCTTCTTCTTCTTCTTCTTCTTCTTCTTCTTCTTCTTCTTCTCCTCCTCCTCCTCCTCCTCCTTCTCCTCCTCCTCTTTTTTT